>NC_063444.1:50027769-50177186 GCF_020379485.1 Brassica napus | reverse complement strand
TCCATATATTTAGGGAGTATTATGAAGTTTATTAAATTATTTGATAAAAACATTGAACGATGCTCATTTACCATGAAAAGAGTTAGCATACATTAATACAAATGTAGAATATGTAGAAATTTAAAACAACACTAAGATTATAGGCTTCAGTATATAAAGATTTACCAAAAACTCAATATTTGTAGGGGTAGCCCATAGATTTTGAAAATTTCAAAAAAATTGACAATATTGTTTTAATGCCTAGTTGCATCCTGCACTACAGCTAGATGATGTTCAAAGAGGTTTGGAGCCTTTTTGCTCTCCGTTATCAGAAAATAATCATTTTATAGTGGGTTTCCATCGATTTAGGGGGTTTTATTATGAAGTTTTACTAAATTAATTGATAAAAACAATTGAACGATGCTCATTTACCATGAAAAAGAGTTTAGCATACTTAATACAAATGTAGAATATGGTAGAAATTTTAAAACAACACTAAAGATTATAGGCTTCAGTATATAAAGTATTTACCAAAACTCAATATTTTTGTAGGGGGTTAGCCATAGATATTTGAGAAAATTTCAAAAAATATGACAATATTGTTTTAATGCCTAGTTGCATCCTGCACTAACATATGATGATGTTCAAAGAGGTTTGGCCTTTGTCGTCTCCGTTTATCAAGAAATAATAATTTTATAGTGGTTATTCCATCGATTTAGGGAGTATTATGAAGTTTTATAAATTATTGATAAAAAAATTGAAAGATGCTCATTTACCATGAAAAAGAGTTTAATACATAATACAAATGTAGAATATGGTAGAAATTTCAAAACAACACTAAAGATTATAGGCTTCAGTATATAAAGTATTACCAAAAACTCAATATTTTGTAGGGGTTAGCCCAGCTAGATTTTGAGAAAATTTCAACAAATATGACAATATTGTTTTTTATGCCTAGTTGCATCCTGCACTACATATGATGATGTTCAAAGAGGTTTGGAGCCTTTGGCTCTCCGTTTATCAAGAAAAATAATAATTTTATAGTGGTTATTCCATCGATTAGGGAGTATTATGAAGTTTTACTAAATTAATTGATAAAAACAATTGAACGATGTCATTTACCATGAAAAAGATTAGCATACATTAAAAATGTAGAATATGGTTAGAAATTTTAAAACACACTAAAGATTATAGGCTTCAGTATATAAAGTATTACCAAAAACTCAATATTTTGTAGGGTTTAGCCCATGATTTTGAGAAATTTCAAAAATATGACAATATTGTTTTAAAGCTAGTTGCATCATGCACTATCATATGATGATGTTCAAAGAGGTTTGGAGCCTTTGTGCTCTCCGTTATCAAGAAAATAATAATTTTATAGTGGTTATTCCATCGATTTAGGGAGTATTATGAAGTTTTACTAAATTAATGAAAAACATTGAACGATGCTCATTACATGAAAAAAGATTTTAGCATACATTACTAATCATGTAGAATATGTTGAAATTTTAAAACAACACTAAAGATTATAGGCTTCAGTATAAAAGTATTACCAAAAACTCAATATTTTTGTAGGGGTTAGCCATAGATTTTGAGAAAATTTCAAAAAATATGACAATATTGCTTTAATGCCTAGTTGCATCCTGACTAACATATGATGATGTTCAAAGAGGTTTGGAGCCTTTTGCTCTCGTTATCAAGAAATAATAATTTTATAGGGAGTTTAGGGGGTTTTATGAAGTTTTACTAAATTAAGATAAAAACAATTGAACGATGCTCATTTACCATGAAAAATAGTTTAGCATACATTAATACAAATTGTAGAATATGGTAGAAATTTAAAACAACACTAAAGATTATAGGCTTCAGTATATAAAGTATTTACCAAAAACTCAATATTTTTGTAGGGGTTAGCCCATAGATTTTGAGAAAATTTCAAAAATATGACAATATTGTTTTAATGCCTAGTTGCATCCTTGCACTAACATATGATGATGTTCAAAGAGGTTGGAGCCTTTGTGTCCCCGTTTATCAAGAAAATAATAATTTTTTAGTGGTTATTCCATCGATTTAGGGGTATTATGAAGTTTTACTAAATAATTGATAAAAACAATTGAACGATGCTCATTTACCATGAAAAAGAGTTTACATATTAATAAAATGTAGAATATGGTAGAAATTAAAACAACACTAAAGATTATAGGCTTCAGTATATAAAGTATTTACCAAAACTCAATATTTTTGTAGGGGTTAGCCATAGATTTTGAGAAAATTTCAAAAATATGACAATATGTTTAATGCCTAGTTGCATCCTGCACTAACATATGATGGTTCAAAGAGGTTTGGAGCCTTGTGTCTCCGTTTATCAAGAAATAATAATTTATAGTGGTTATTCCATCGATTTAGGGGTATTATGAAGTTTTACTAATTAATTGATAAAAACAATTGAACGATGCTCATTTACCATGAAAAAAGTTTAGCATACATTAATACAAATGTAGAATATGCTAGAAATTTTAAAACAACACTAAAGATTATAGCTTCAGTATATAAAGTATTACCAAAAACTCAATTTTTGTAGGGGTTAGCCCATAGATTTTGAGAAAATTTCAAAAAATATGACAATATTTTTTAATGCCTAGTGCATCCTGCACTAACTATGATGATGTTCAAAGAGGTTTGGAGCCTTTGTTGTCTCCGTTTATCAAGAAATAATAATTTTATAGTGGTTATTCCATCGATTTAGGGGTATTATGAAGTTTTTACTAAATTAATTGATAAAAACAATTGAACGATGCTCATTTACCATGAAAATAGTTTAGCATACATTAATACAAATGTAGAATATGGTATAAAATTTTAAAACAACATAAAGATTATAGGCTTCAGTATATAAAGTATTTACCAAAACTCAATATTTTTGTAGGGGGGGTTAGCCCATAGATTTTGAGAAATTTCAAAAAATAGACAATATTGTTTTAATGCCTAGTTGCATCCTGCACTAACATATGATGATGTTCAAAGAGGTTTGGAGCCTTTGTGCTCTGTTTATCAAGAAAATAATAATTTTATAGTGGTTATTCATCGATTTAGGGGGTATTATGAAGTTTTACTAAATTAATTGATAAAACAATTGAACGATGCTCATTTACCATGAAAAATAGTTTAGCATACATTAATACAAGTTTATAAATATGGTAGAAATTTTAAAACAACACTAAAGATTATAGGCTTCAGTATATAAAGTATTTACAAAAACTCAATATTTTTGTAGGGGTTAGCCCATAGATTTTGAGAAAATTTCAAAAAATATGAAAATATTGTTTTAATGCCTAGTTGCATCCTGCACTAACATATGATGATGTTCAAAGAGGTTTGGAGCTTTGTGTCTCCGTTTATCAAGAAATAATAATTTTTTATATGGTTTCCATCGATTTAGGGAGTATTATGAAGTTTTATTAAATTATTGATAAAAACAATGAACGATGCTCATTTACCATGAAAAAGAGTTTAGCATACATTAATACAAATTAGATATGGTAGAAATTTAAAACAACACTAAAGATTATAGGCTTCAGTATATAAAGTATTTACCAAAAACTCAATATTTTTGTAGGGGTTAGCCCATAGATTTTGAGAAAATTTCAAAAAATATGAAAATATTGTTTTAAAGCCTAGTTGCATCCTGCACTAACATATGATGATGTTCAAAGAGGTTTGGAGCCTTTGTCGTCTCCGTTTATCAAGAAAATAATAATTTTATAGTGGTTATTCCATATATTTAGGGAGTATTATGAAGTTTTATTAAATTATTTGATAAAAACAATTGAACGATGCTCATTTACCATGAAAAAGAGTTTAGCATACATTAATACAAATTTATAATATGGTACAAATTTTAAAACAACACTAAAGATTATAGGCTTCAGTATATAAAGTATTTACCAAAAACTCAATATTTTTGTAGGGGTTAGCCCATAGATTTAGAGAAAATTCCAAAAAATTAGACAATATTGTTTTAATGCCTAGTTGCATCCTGAACTAACATATGATGATGTTCAAAGAGGTTTGGAGCCTTTGTGCTCTCCGTTTATCAAGAAAATAATAATTTTATAGTGGTTATTCCATCGATTTAGGGGGTATTATGAAGTTTTACTAAATTAATTGATAAAAACAATTGAACGATGCTCATTTACCATGAAAAATAGTTTAGCATACATTAATACAAATGTAGAATATGGTAGAAATTTTAAAAAACACTAAAGATTATAGGCTTCAGTATATAAAGTATTTACCAAAAACTCAATATTTTTGTAGGGGGTTTGCCCATAGATTTTGAGAAAATTTCAAAAAATATGACAATATTGTTTTAATGCCTAGTTGCATCCTGCACTAACATATGATGATGTTCAAAGAGGTTTGGATCCTTTGTCGTCTCCGTTTATCAAGAAAATAATAATTTTATAGTGGTTATTCCATCGATTTAGGGAGTATTATGAAGTTTTATTAAATTATTTGATAAAAACAATTGAAAGATGCTCATTTACCATGAAAAAGTGTTTATCATACATTAATACAAATGTAGAATTTGGTAGAAATTTCAAAACAACACTAAAGATTATAGGATTCAGTATATAAAGTATTTACCAAAAACTCAATATTTTTGTAGGGGTTAGCCCATAGATTTTGAGAAAATTTCAACAAATATGAAAATATTGTTTTTAAAGCCTAGTTGCATCATGCACTATCATATGATGATGTTCAAAGAGGTTTGGAGCCTTTATGCTCTCCGTTTATCAAGAAAAATAATAATTTATAGTGGTTATTCCATCGATTTAGGGGGTATTATGAAGTTTTACTAAATTAATTGATAAAAACAATTGAACGATGCTCATTTACCATGAAAAAGATTTTACCATACATTAATAATAATGTAGAATATGGTTGAAATTTTAAAACAACACTAAAGATTATAGGCTTCAGTATATAAAGTATTTACCAAAAACTCAATATTTTTGTAGGGGTTAGCCCATAGATTTTGAGAAAATTTCAACAAATATGACAATATTGTTTTAAAGCCTAGTTGCATCATGCACTATCATATGATGATGTTCAAAGAGGTTTGGAGCCTTTGTGCTCTCCGTTTATCAAGAAAATAATAATTTTATAGTGGTTATTCCATCGATTGAGGGGGTATTATGAAGTTTTACTAAATTAATTGATAAAACAATTGAACGATGCTCATTTACCATGAAAAAGATTTTACCATACATTAATAATAATGTAGAATATGGTTGAAATTTTAAAACAACACTAAAGATTATAGGCTTCAGTATATAAAGTATTTACCAAAAACTCAATATTTTTGTAGGGGTTAGCCCATAGATTTTGAGAAAATTTCAAAAAATATGACAATATTGCTTTAATGCCTAGTTGCATCCTGCACTAATATATGATGATGTTCAAAGAGGTTTGGAACCTTTGTGCTCTCCGTTTATCAAGACAATAATAATTTTATAGTGAAGTTTAGGGGGTATTATGAAGTTTTACTAAATTAATTGATAAAAACAATTGAACGATGCTCATTTACCATCAAAAATAGTTTAGCATACATTAATACAAATGTAGAATATGGTAGAAATTTTAAAACAACACTAAAGATTATAGGCTTCAGTATATAAAGTATTTACCAAAAACTCAATATTTTTGTAGGGTTAGCCCATAGATTTTGAGAAAATTTCAAATATGAAAATATTGTTTTAATGCCTAGTTGCATCATGCACTATCATATTATTATGTTCAAAAAGGTTTGGAGCCTTTGTGCTCCCCGTTTATCAAGAAAATAATAATTTTATAGTGGTTATTCCATCGATTTAGGGGATATTATGAAGTTTTACTAAATTAATTGATAAAAACAATTGAACGATGCTCATTTACCATGAAAAAGATTTTACCATACATTAATAATAATGTAGAATATGGTAGAAATTTTAAAACAACACTAAAGATTATAGGCTTCAGTATATAAAGTATTTACCAAAAACTCAATATTTTTGTAGGGGCTAGCCCATAGGTTTTGAGAAAATTTCAAAAAATATGACAATATTGCTTTAATGCCTAGTTGCATCCTGCACTAACATATGATGATGTTCAAAGAGGTTTGGAGCCTTTGTGCTCTCCGTTTATCAAGACAATAATAATTTTATAGTGGTTATTCCATCGATTTAGGGGGTATTATGAAGTTTTACTAAATTAATTGATAAAAACAATTGAACGATGCTCATTTACCATGAAAAATAGTTTAGCATACATTAATACAAATGTAGAATATGCTAGAAATTTTAAAACAACACTAAAGATTATAGGGTTCAGTATATAAAGTATTTACCAAAAACTCAATATTTTTGTAGGGGTTAGCCCATAGATTTTGAGAAAATTTCAAAAAATATGACAATATTTTATTAATGCCTAGTTGCATCCTGCACTAACTTATGATTGTGTTCAAAGAGGTTTGGAGCCTTTGTGCTCTCCGTTTATCAAGAAAAATAATTTTTATAGTGGTTATTCAATCGATTTAGGGGGTATTATGAAGTTTTACTAAATTAATTGATAAAAACAATTGAACGATGCTCATTTACCATGAAAAATAGTTTAGCATACATTAATACAAATGTAGAATATGGTATAAATTTTAAAACAACACTAAAGATTATAGGCTTCAGTATATAAAGTATTTACTAAAAACTCAATATTTTTGTAGGGGGGTTAGCCCATAGATTTTGAGAAAATTTCAAAAAATTAGACAATATTGTTCCAATGCCTAGTTGCATCTTGCACTAACATATGATGATGTTCAAAGAGGTTTGGAGCCTTTGTGCTCTCCGTTTATCAAGAAAATAATAATTTTATAGTGGTTATTCTATCGATTTAGGGGGTATTATGAAGTTTTACTAAATTAATTGATAAAAACAATTGAACGATGCTCATTTACCATGAAAAATAGTTTAGCATACATTAATACAAATGTATAATATGGTAGAAATTTTAAAACAACACTAAAGATTATAGGCTTCAGTATATAAAGTATTTACCAAAAACTCAATATTTTTGTAGGGGTTAGCCCATAGATTTTGAGAAAATTTCAACAAATATGAAAATATTGTTTTAATGCCTAGTTGCATCATGCACTATCATATTATTATGTTCAAAAAGGTTTGGAGCCTTTGTGCTCCCCGTTTATCAAGAAAATAATAATTTTATAGTGGTTATTCCATCGATTTAGGGGATATTATGAAGTTTTACTAAATTAATTGATAAAAACAATTGAACGATGCTCATTTACCATGAAAAAGATTTTACCATACATTAATAATAATGTAGAATATGGTAGAAATTTTAAAACAACACTAAAGATTATAGGCTTCAGTATATAAAGTATTTACCAAAAACTCAATATTTTTGTAGGGGTTAGCCCATAGATTTTGAGAAAATTTCAAAAAATATGACAATATTGCTTAATGCCTAGTTGCATCCTGCACTAACATATGATGATGTTCAAAGAGGTTTGGAGCCTTTGTGCTCTCCGTTTATCAAGACAATAATAATTTTATAGTGGTTATTCCATCGATTTAGGGGGTATTATGAAGTTTTACTAAATTAATTGATAAAAACAATTGAACGATGCTCATTTACCATGAAAAATAGTTTAGCATACATTAATACAAATGTAGAATATGCTAGAAATTTTAAAACAACACTAAAGATTATAGGGTTCAGTATATAAAGTATTTACCAAAAACTCAATATTTTTGTAGGGGTTAGCCCATAGATTTTGAGAAAATTTCAAAAAATATGACAATATTTTATTAATGCCTAGTTGCATCCTGCACTAACTAATGATTGTGTTCAAAGAGGTTTGGAGCCTTTGTGCTCTCCGTTTATCAAGAAAATAATAATTTTATAGTGGTTATTCCATCGATTTAGGGGGTATTATGAAGTTTTACTAAATTAATTGATAAAAACAATTGAACGATGCTCATTTACCATGAAAAATAGTTTAGCATACATTAATACAAATGTAGAATATGGTATAAATTTTAAAACAACACTAAAGATTATAGGCTTCAGTATATAAAGTATTTACTAAAAACTCAATATTTTTGTAGGGGGGGTTAGCCCATAGATTTTGAGAAAATTTCAAAAAATTAGACAATATTGTTCCAATGCCTAGTTGCATCTTGCACTAACATATGATGATGTTCAAAGAGGTTTGGAGCCTTTGTGCTCTCCGTTTATCAAGAAAATAATAATTTTATAGTGGTTATTCTATCGATTTAGGGGGTATTATGAAGTTTTACTAAATTAATTGATAAAAACAATTGAACGATGCTCATTTACCATGAAAAATAGTTTAGCATACATTAATACAAATGTATAATATGGTAGAAATTTTAAAACAACACTAAAGATTATAGGCTTCAGTATATAAAGTATTTACCAAAAACTCAATATTTTTGTAGGGGTTGTTAGCCCATAGATTTTGAAAAAATTTCAAAAAATATGACAATATTTTATTAATGCCTAGTTGCATCCTGTACTAACTTATGATGATGTTCAAAAAGGTTTGGAGCCTTTGTGCTTTCCGTTTATCAAAAAAATAATAATTTCATAGTGGTTATTCCATTTATTTAAGAGGTATTATGAAGTTTTACTAAATTAATTGATAAAAACAATTGAACGATGCTCATTTACCATGAAAAAGATTTTACCATACATTAATAATAATGTAGAATATGGTTGAAATTTTAAAACAACACTAAAGATTATAGGCTTCAGTATATAAAGTATTTACCAAAAACTCAATATTTTTGTAGGGGTTAACACATAGATTTTGACAAAATTTCAAAAAATATGACAATATTGTTGTAAAGCATAGTTGCATCCTGCACTAACATATGATGATGTGGAAAGAGGTTTGGAGCCTTTGTTGTCCCCGTTTTTCAGGAAAATAGTGATTTTATAGTGGTTATTCCATCGATTTAAGGAATATTATGAAGTTTTACTAAATTTATTGATAAAAACAATTGAACGATGCTCATTTACCATGAAAAATAGTTTAGCATACATTAATACAAATGTAGAATATGGTTGAAATTTTAAAACAACACTAAAGATTATAGGCTTCAGTATATAAAGTATTTACCAAAAACTCAATATTTTTGTAGGGGTTAGCCCACAGATTTTGAGAAAATTTCAAAAAATATGACAATATTGCTTTAATGCCTAGTTGCATCCTGCACTAACATATGATGATGTTCAAAGAGGTTTGGAACCTTTGTGCTCTCCGTTTATCAAGACAATAATAATTTTATAGTGGTTATTCCATCGATTTAGGGGGTATTATGAAGTTTTACTAAATTAATTGTTAAAAACAATTGAACGATGCTCATTTACCATGAAAAATAGTTTAGCATACATTAATACAAATGTAGAATATGGTAGAAATTTTAAAACAACACTAAAGATTATAGGCTTCAGTATATAAAGTATTTACCAAAAACTCAATATTTTTGTAGGGGGTTTGCCCATAGATTTTGAGAAAATTTCAAAAAATATGACAATATTGTTTTAATGCCTAGTTGCATCCTGCACTAATATATGATGATGTTCAAAGAGGTTTGGATCCTTTGCCGTCTCCGTTTATCAAGAAAATAATAATTTTATAGTGGTTATTCCATCGATTTAGGGAGTATTATGAAGTTTTATTAAATTATTTGATAAAAAACAATTGAAAGATGCTCATTTACCATGAAAAAGGGTTTATAATACATTAATACAAATGTAGAATATGGTAGAAATTTTAAAACAACACTAAAGATTATAGGCTTCAGTATATAAAGTATTTACCAAAAACTCAATATTTTTGTAGGGGTTAGCCCATAGATTTTGAGAAAATTTCAAAAAATATGACAATATTGCTTTAATGCCTAGTTGCATCCTGCACTAACATATGATGATGTTCAAAGAGGTTTGGAGCCTTTGTCGTCTCCGTTTATCAAGAAAATAATTTTATAGTGGTTATTCCATCGATTTAGAGAGTATTATGAAGTTTTATTAAATTATTTGATAAAAACAATTGAAAGATGCTCATTTACCATGAAAAAGTGTTTATCATACATTAATATAAATGTAGAATTTGGTAGAAATTTTAAAACAACACTAAAGATTATAGGCTTCAGTATATAAAGTATTTACCAAAAACTCAATATTTTTGTAGGGGTTAGCCCATAGATTTTGAGAAAATTTCAACAAATATGACAATATTGTTTTAATGCCTAGTTGCATCATGCAGTATCATATGATGATGTTCAAAGAGGTTTGGAGCCTTTATGCTCTCCGTTTATCAAGAAAATAATAATTTTATAGTGGTTATTCCATCGATTTAGGGGGTATTATGAAGTTTTACTAAATTAATTGATAAAAACAATTGAACGATGCTCATTTACCATGAAAACGATTTTACCATACATTAATAATAATGTAGAATATGGTTGAAATTTTAAAACAACACTAAAGATTATAGGCTTCAGTATATAAAGTATTTACCAAAAACTCAATATTTTTGTAGGGGTTAGCCCATAGATTTTGAGAAAATTTCAACAAATATGACAATATTGTTTTAAAGCCTAGTTGCATCATGCACTATCATATGATGATGTTCAAAGAGGTTTGGAGCCTTTGTGCTCTCCGTTTATCAAGAAAATAATAATTTTATAGTGGTTATTCCATCGATTTAGGGGGTATTATGAAGTTTTACTAAATTAATTGATAAAAACAATTGAACGATGCTCATTTACCATGAAAAATAGTTTAGCATATATTAATACAAATATAGAATATGGTAGAAATTTTAAAACAACACTAAAGATTATTGGCTTCAGTATATAAAGTATTTACCAAAAACTCAATATTTTTGTAGGGGTTAACCCATAGATTTTGAGAAAATTTCAAAAAATATGAAAATATTGCTTTAATGCCTAGTTGCATCCTGCACTAACATATGATGATGTTCAAAGAGGTTTGGAACCTTTGTGCTCTCCGTTTATCAAGACAATAATAATTTTATAGTGGTTATTCCATCGATTTAGGGGGTATTATGAAGTTTTACTAAATTAATTGATAAAAACAATTGAACGATGCTCATTTACCATGAAAAATAGTTTAGCATACATTAATACAAATGTAGAATATGGTAGAAATTTTAAAACAACACTAAAGATTATAGGCTTCAGTATATAAAACATTTACCAAAAACTCAATATTTTCGTAGGGGTTAACACATAGATTTTGACAAAATTTCAAAAAATATGACAATATTGTTGTAAAGCATAGTTGCATCCTGCACTAACATATGATGATGTGGAAAGAGGTTTGGAGCCTTTGTTGTCCCCGTTTTTCAGGAAAATAGTGATTTTATAGTGGTTATTCCATCGATTTAAGGAATATTATGAAGTTTTACTAAATTTATTGATAAAAAAATTATAAATATTCTCATATACCATTAAAAAGAGCATAAAATACCTTAATACAAATGTAAAATGTGGTTAGAAATTTTAAAACAACACTAAAGATTATATGCTTAGAATATAAAACATTTACCAAAAACTAAATATTTTTGTAGGGGTTAACACATCGATTTTGACAAAATTTCAATAAATATGAAAATATTGTTTTAATGCATAGTTTCATTCTGCACTAACAGATGATGATGTTCAAAGAGGTTTGGAGCCTTTGTTGTCCCTGTTTTTCAGGAAAATAGTGATTTTATAGTGGTTATTCCATCGATTTAAGGAATATTATGTAGTTTTACTAAATTAATTGATAAAATAATTATAAATATTCTCATATACCATGAAAAAGAGCATAAAATACCTTAATACAAATGTAGAATGTGGTTAGAAATTTTAAAACAACACTAAAGATTATATGCTTAGAATATAAAACATTTACCAAAAATTCAATATTTTTGTAGGTGTTAACACATCGATTTTGAGAAAATTTAAAAAAATATTATAATATTTTTTTAATGCATAGTTACATCATGCACTAATATATGAAAAAGGTCAAAGAGGTTTGTAGCCTTTGTTATTCCCGTTTTTCAGGAAAATAGTGATTTTATAGTGGTTATTCAATCGTTTTAGGGAATATTATGAAGTTTTACTAAATTAACTGATAAAAAAATTATAATGATTCTCATATACCATAAAAAAGAGCTTAAAATACCTTAATACAAATGTAGAATGTGGTTAGAAATTTTAAAACAACACTAAAGATTATATGCTTAGTATATAAAACATTTACCAAAAACTCAATATTTTCGTAGGGGTTAACACATAGATTTTAACAAAATTTCAAAAAATATGACAATATTGTTTTAATGCATATTTGCATCCTGCACTAACATATGGTGATGTTCAAAGAGGTTTGGAGCCTTTGTCGTCCCCGTTTTTCAGGAAAATAATGATTTTATAGTTGTTATTCCATCGATTTAGGGAATATTATGAAGTTTTACTAAATTAATTGATAAAAAAATTATTAAGATTCCCATATACCATGAAAAAGAGATTAAAATACATTAATACAATTGTAGAATGTGGTTAGAAATTTTAAAACATCAATAAAAATTATATGCTTCGGTATATAAAACATTTACTAAAAACTCAATATTTTCGTTAACATATAGATTTTGACAAAATTTCAAAAAATATGGCAATATTGTTTTAATGCAAAGTTTCAACCTGTACTAACATATGATGACGTTCATAGGGGTTAGTAGTCTTTGTTGTCTCCGTTTTAAAAAAAATAATGATTTTATAGAGGTTATTCTATCGATTTAGGGAGTATTATGAAGTTTTTCTAAATTAATTGATAATAAATTATATTGATTCCGATATTCCATGAAAAGAGCTTAAAATACCTTAATAAATATGTAGAATGTGGTTAGAAATTTTAAAACAACACTAAAGATTATATGCTTAGAATATAAAACATTTACCAAAAACTCAATATTTTTGTAGGGGTTAACACATCGATTTTGAGAAAATTTTTAAAAAATATTATAATATTTTTTTAATGCATAGTTGCATCATGCACTAATATATGATAATGGTCAAAGACGTTTGTAGCCTTTGTTGTCCCCGTTTTTCAGGAAAATAGGGATTTTATAGTGGTATTCCATCGATTTAGGGAATATTATGAAGTTTTACTAAATTAACTGATAGAAAAATTTTAAAGATTCCCATATATCATGAAAAAGAGCTTAAAATACCTTAATACAAATGTAGAATGTGGTTAGAAATTTCAAAACAACACTAAAGATTATATGCTTAATATGTAAAATATTTACCAAAAACTCAATATTTTTGTAGGGGTTAACACATAGATTTTGAAAAAATTTCAAAAAATATGACAATATTGTTTTAATGCATAGTTGCATCCTTCACTAACATATGATGATGTTCAAAGAGGTTTGGAACCTTTGTTATCCCCGTTTTTCAGTAAAATAGTGATTTTATAGTGGTTATCCCATCGATTTAGCGAATATTATGAAGTTTTACTAAATTAATTGATAAAAGAATTATAACAATTCCCATATACCATGAAATAGAGCTTAAAATACCTTAATACAAATGTAGAATGTGGTTAGAAATTTTAAAACAACACTAAATATTATATGCTTATAATATAAAACATTTACCAAAAACTCAATATTTTTGTAGGGGTTAACACATCGATTTTGACAAAATTTAAAAAAATATGATAATATTGTTTTAATGCATAGTTGCATCCTGCACTAACATATGATGATGTTCAAAGAGGTTTGGAGCCTTTGTTGTCCCCGTTTTTCAGGAAAATAGTGATTTTATAGGTTACTCCATCGATTTAGGGAATATTATGAAGTTTTAATAAATTAATTGATAAAAAAATTAAAAAGATTCCCATATACCATGAAAATGAGCATAAAATACCTTAATACAAATGTAGAATGTGGTTAGAAATTTTAAAACAACACCAAAGATTATATGCTTATAATATAAAACATTTACCAAAAACTCAATATTTTTGTAGGGGTTAACACATCGATTTTGACAAAATTTAAAAAAATATGATAATATTGTTTTAATGCATAGTTGCATCCTGCACTAACATATGATGATGTGCAAAGAGGTTTGGAGCCTTCGTTGTCCCTGTTTTTCAGGAAAATAGTGATTTTATAATGGTTAATCCATCGATTTAGAGAATATTATGAAGTTTTACTAAATTAATTGATAAAAAAATTATAACAATTCTCATATACTATGAAAAAGAGCTTAAAATACCTTAATACAAATGTAGAATGTGGTTAGAAATTTTAAACCAACACTAAAGATTATATGCTTAGAATATAAAACATTTACCAAAAACTCAATATTTTCGTAGGGTTAACACATAGATTTTGACAAAATTTCAAAAAATATGACAATATTGTTTTAATGCATAGTTGCATCATGCACTAACATATGATGATGTTCAAAGAGGTTTGGAGCCTTTGTTGTCCTCGTTTTTCAGGAAAATAGTGATTTTATAGTGGTTATTCCATCGATTTAAGTAATATTATGAAGTTTTACTAAATTAATTGATAAAAAAAATTATAAATATTCTCATATACCATGAGAAAGAGCATAAAATACCTTAATACAAATGTAGAATGTGGTTAGAAATTTTAAAACAACACTAAAGATTATATGCTTAGAATTTAGAACTTTTACCAAAAACTCAATATTTTTGTAGGGGTTAACACATCGATTTTGACAAAATTTCAAAAAATATGACAATATTGTTTTAATGCATAGTTGCATCATGCACTAACATATGATGATGTTCAAAGAGGTTTGGAGCCTTTGTTGTCCCTGTTTTTCAGGAAAATAGTGATTTTATAGTGGTTATTCCATCGATTTAAGGAATATTATGAAGTTTTACTAAATTAATTGATAAAAAAATTATAAATATTCTCATATACCATTAAAAAGAGCATAAATTACCTTAATACAAATGTTGAATGTGGTTAGAAATTTTAAAACAACACTAAAGATTATATGCTTAGTATATAAAACATTTACCAAAAACTCAATATTTTTGTAGAGGTTAACACATCGATTTTGACAAAATTTCAAAAAATATGACAATATTGTTTTAATGCATAGTTGCATCATGCACTAACATATGATGATGTTCAAAGAGGTTTGGCGCCTTTGTTGTCCCTGTTTTTCAGGAAAATAGTTATTTTATAGTGGTTATTCCATCGATTTAAGGAATATTATGAAGTTTTACTAAATTAATTGATAAAAAAAATATAAATATTCTCATATACCATGAGAAAGAGCATAAAATACCTTAATACAAATGTAGAATGTGGTTAGAAATTTTAAAACAACACTAAAGATTATATGCTTAGAATTTAGAACTTTTACCAAAAACTCAATATTTTTGTAGGGGTTAACACATCGATTTTGACAAAATTTCAAAAAATATGACAATATTGTTTTAATGCATAGTTGCATCATGCACTAACATATGATGATGTTCAAAGAGGTTTGAAGCCTTTGTTGTCCTCGTTTTTCAGGAAAATAATGATTTTATAGTTGTTATTTCATTGATTTAGGGAATATTATGAAGTTTTACTAAATTAATTGATAAAAAAATTATAAATATTCTCATATACCATGAAAAAGAGCATAAAATACCTTAATACAAATGTAAAATGTGGTTAGAAATTTTAAAACAACACTAAAGATTATATGCTTAGAATTTAAAACATTTACCAAAAACTCAATATTTTCGTAGGGGTTAACACATAGATTTTGACAAAATTTTCAAAAAATCTGACAACATTGTTTTAATGCATAGTCACTAACATATGATGACGTTCAAAGAGGTTTGTAGCCTTTGTTGTCTTCGTTTTTAAAGAAAATAGTGATTTTATAGTGGTTATTCCATCGATTTAGGGAGTATTATGAAGTTTTACTAAATTAATTGATAAAAAATTATAACGATTCCCATATACCATAAAAAGAGCTTAAAATACCTTAATACAAATGTAGAATGTTGTTAGAAATTTTAAAACAACACTAAAGATTATATGCTTAGTATATAAAACATTTACCAAAAATTCAATATTTTCGTAGGGGTCAACACATAGATTTTGACAAAATTTCAAAAAATATGGCAATATTGTTTTAATGCATAGTTGCATCCTGCACTAACATATGATGATGTGCAAAGAGGTTTGGAGCCTTCGTTGTCCCTGTTTTTCAGGAAAATAGTGATTTTATAGTGTTTAATCCATCGATTTAGAGAGTATTATGAAGTTTTACTAAATTAATTGATAAAAAAATTATAACAATTCTCATATACCATGAAAAAGAGCTTAAAATACCTTAATACAAATGTAGAATGTGGTTAGAAATTTTAAAAAAACACTAAAGATTATATGCTTAGAATATAAAACATTTACCAAAAACTCAATATTTTCGTAGAGAGTTTGTAGCCTTTGTTGTCTCTTTTTTAAAGAAAATAGTGATTTTATAGTGGTTATTCCATCGATTTAGAGAGTATTATAAAGTTTTACTAAATTAATTGATAAAAAAATTATAATGATTCCTATATACCATGAAAAGAAGCTTAAAATACATTAATACAAATGTAGAATATGGTTATAAATTTTAAAACAACACTAAAGATTATAGGCGTATATAAAGTATTTACCAAAAACTCAATATTTTCGTAGGGGTTGTTAACACATAGATTTTGAGAATTTTTTTAAAAATACAAGAATATTGTTTTAATGCATAGTTGTATGTTGCACTAACATATGATGATGTTCAAAGAGGTTTGGAACCTTTGTTGTCTTCGTTTTTCAAGATAATAGTGATTTTATTGTGGTTTTTTCATCGATTTAGAGAGTATTATGAAGTTTTACTAAATTAATTGATAAAAAAATTATAATGATTTCCATATACCATAAAAAAGAACTTAAATACATTAATACAAATGTTATAGAGAAAAAGACTAGGATAGCACCAAACCAAGTTTTTGTTCCCAAAGTAGCACTCAAGGCTCAAAGTCACAAAAATAGGTTTCATTAAAGAGGTAAATATACACTTATACCCCTTGGGTTAATTAATCTAAACCTTAGGGTTTAGAGTTAAGGGGTGGGGTTTTGGAATTAGGGTTTAAAATTTTATAAAAAATAAATACTAAAATAAAAAATAAAAATTTTAAAAACAGTTTCAAAAAGTATTTTTAAATTATAAAAAAGAAAATTTGAAAAAAAAATAAAAAAAAGTTTCAAAAAAAAAATTTCAAAAATAAATTATAAAAATTTCGAATCTGAAAACATATAATCTGAAACTATAAATTTTTTCTTTTTTTAATTTTTTTTTATTATTTTTTATTATATTTTTTAATTTTTTTTGTTTATTTAATTTTAAACCAAGGGTATTAGAGATATTTTACCCTTTAATGAATGTCATTTTTGTGACTTTCTCCTTCTAGTGCTATTTTTGAGACATAAACTTCAAAAGGTGCTATTATTGACAATTGCCCAATGTAAAATGTTGTTAGAAATTTTAAAACAACACTAAAAATTATAGACTTCATTATATAAAACATTTAACAAAAACTCACTATTTTCACAGTTCGTTCCTCGTATGTTTGTTTACTGCAAGGAAGGAGCCACTAATCCTACTTTTCTCTACTTAGCCTTTGGCTTGAAGGAGATCAAGTGTTGAATTATTTTTCTCATTATTTTTCCTCTTCAGAGCTACAATATTTTTGAATGGATAAATATTGAGAGATCATACTACTTATAGATTTTACGACTTAATGCAACTTCTTTTAGTGTTAGAAGACTACACTTTTATGAAATTTCTCACAAACACAATTCTCAGAGAGTAAATGTGAGTAGATCATTTAAAAATTTAAGTTCTGCTTTTATCAGAAGAAAAAGAAGATGAACACAACTAAAATATATTTCGATAAAAGATTCACGAAAATATGAAAATATCCAAATCCGAATGTAAAATTAGTTGAAAGATACAAGGCAAAGAGAGATTAGGCGTAGTAGTTCAAGCTTGCTTTCTTCTTGGCCTGGACTTGGATGATACCTTCATTGAAGTCCTCATGGTTCACCTGAGAACACGAGAGTGAACCCAATGTTCTAAAAACCAGACTAAACTTCAATCATAACGTAACTAGAGTCTTGTATCTTATTATTACCTCTGTGGCATCACGACGAAGAGCTAACATACCAGCCTCTACACATACTGCTTTCAGTTGAGCACCATTGAAATCATCTGTTGATCTCGCAAGCTCCTCAAAGTTGACGTCTGGGTGGACATTCATCTTCCTCGAGTGAATCTGATTTCATTCAGTTTGGTGTTAGTTGAGTTATGTTGAGCTTTATAAACTACCACGGGAGAAACAAACCTGTAAGATTCTGGCTCTTGCTTCTTCTGTTGGATGTGGGAACTCAATCTTCCTGTCTAGTCGACCAGAACGCATAAGTGCCGGGTCCAGAATATCTGCTCGGTTAGTGGCAGCAATCACCTGAAACATTTGAGAGGTTTGATTATCACTATTTCTTTGTGGGTCGATATACAGATAGAGAGAGAGACTCTCACCTTAATACGCTCATCGCTACTGAATCCATCAAGCTGATTGAGCAGCTCCAACATAGTCCTCTGCACTTCCCTGTCTCCGCTTACTTCACTGCACTTTCAGCCAAAGAATGTAGTTAATGAGCTGCTGAAGAAAGTTGCATATATAGAGAATCGAAATCAGTTACCTGTCAAAACGCTTTGTACCAATTGCATCGATCTCATCTATAAAGATGATACACGGAGCTTTCTCTTTTGCTAGTTGAAAGGCATCACGAACAAGTTTTGCTCCGTCTCCAATAAACATCTGCACACAGTCAGATACAACATACAAACAATCATTACAAAGAATCCTAAAACTCTTGTGGATGCACAAGCTCACTCACTATATAACATTCATATATACCTGGACCAACTGAGGACCTGCCAATTTTAGGAAGGTGGCATTGGTCTGTGCTGCACAGGCACGAGCCATTAGAGTTTTACCAGTCCCTGGAGGACCATACAAGAGCACTCCCTTCGGTGGACGAACACCAAGCTTCTCGAAACGCTCCTTGTGCGTCATGGGAAGCACAATTGCTTCTACAAGCTCTTGGATCTGTTTCGGAAACAAACTCATATCAGATTCAATACAGCAACACACTGAAACAAAGTCAATACGCTAAACAAACCTGCTTCTCCAGTCCTCCAATGTCATTGTAATCTTCGGTAGGTTTCTCATCAACCTCCATCGCTTTAACTCTTGAGTCATACTCTGATGGCAAGGTATCCAAAATGAGATAACTGTCTTTATTTACCCCAACCAAGTCCCCAGGCTTCAAGCTATCGGGGTCCACAAGACCAACAACTGGTAGAAAGATAGTCTGCACTCAAAAGGGGTATCTCAGAAATGAAATGTAAAATTAAAAAAAGGATATGGAAGAAGTCTCACCTGTCGTGTAGAGGTTTTCAAGACAACACACTTTCCTTTCCGTTGAGAGTCAAGATCAATATTAGCACCGTCTTCTTCAGCATCATCTTCCGGATTCATCTCCAATATCTCAACAATGTTGCCAACCAAGTAAGGAAGCTGCTTGTTGAGTTTAATCTTCTCCTGATTCTCTTTAATCTTCTCCTTGTAAGAATCGCATTCAAGATTTGTTCTTTGTGCGTCTTCCTGTATCCATCATTAAAGAAAAACACACAAAGATCAGCAACTTCAACACCATCATACTATACTACTACTGTGTTAAAAATCCAAACTTTGAGATTACAATGAACTCAAACCCTAAATTAGATACCAGCAAAGATCTAATTCGAATTTTTTAAGCAATTGATGAATCCAAAATTATGTATTAAGGATCAATCGTGTAGTTACGAGGAAGCGATAGAAGCTAAAGGGAGATCAGGAGAGTTATTGGGTGGGGAACCTTGAGGATTCGAATCTCGTTCTCGAGGAGGCGAGTAGCTCTGACGATATCTTCGGTGGACATGGAAGCGAGCTGATCCTCTTCGAAGCTTGACGTGTCTTCTACCATCGGAGTTGCCATGTCGATAGCCTAATCGGAGGGAGATAGAGATCGCCGGGAAGAAAAGAGCGACTGTGAGAGCAAAAGGGGAGAAGACGAGATTAAAATAAATAAATATTTACATTTTATTTAGCTTGTCCTCAAAGAAATGAATATAGCAAGAACCTCCGAATGAACTAGAGTCTTTCGTACCCTCCAACGCAGAACGCAGAACGTTTTCCTTTCCCTGATATTTGCTTCTTAAAATCAAGTGATTCATTCATTAATCTCTTGAGTTACTTATACCACACACTACATCTTTCACAAAGTTCAAATAAAATTCAAATATTTCCAACTCTTAGAAAAGAAGCTAGAGAGAATCGAAAAACATTCTCAAGAGCCCTTTAACATAAATAGAAACCCCCAAAGAAGCTATATGGAGGTAAGTTCTCGGCAGCTTCAGTCCGGTAGAGACATCTAAAAAATTATATCAACCACGGCCTCGACCTCCAACTGTTTTTTTTTTTCAACAAGATACAAGTTTAGTTTAGAGTTAACCAAGACAATAGTAAATACATTATATCGGCACAGCCTTTATTGAGTGTATATCAATGAAAAGGATAAAGAATGTTAGGATTTGGGGTCTTTCCAATTGAACCACCCCGGCCTCGGCCTCTGGCAGCTCCAACGTCCATAGCACGTCCGTCCCATAACCTTTGGACCTTCCCTTCCTCTTCCTCGCCCAACCCCTGGTGGTTTTCTATTTGTAAAATATTCAAGAATTGCTGAGACTTATCCGGAACAACTTGCTTCAGAAACAGACTTTCCAAAAACATACAAAATCCATATTCCCCTTGTTTATGTATAGTCCCTGAACCTCATATAATTTATAAAGACAAACGACCAAGATTTTAACATGACTCGATAAGAGGGTGCTCTTCAAAATAATCCCATGGACTGATCAGAAGAAAAGGCTGTGGATACTTATACAAAAGGATATCATTTATCAGTGCAATTAAAGGCTCATAAGTGTCTTTGGCAAGTCTAAAATCAGTCATTCTGGTTTAAGAGTTAACATTTCAAGACGTCAACTAACAAAAGGCACATGGGATGTCTATTTAATTATAAAGATATAAGAAAACTATACCAGTGCGGGTCTTCTCTTCCTGTACTTTATCAATCACCTGAAGAGTGAAGCAAACAAAGTAGGTTAGCTCAATCTATGTCGAAGCACCTGCTAAATGCATGCAGGATAAGTGATCCAGATTCTCAAAATTCAAAACGCACAAAAATAGAGACACCTAGAATAACAAGTTCCAGATATAAAGGTCGGAAGGAAATGAATATTCCATGTTATACGACTGATCACTTTAGGTGCATGACACATTGACACAGAAAGGTCTAAAGAAAGTGTATCGATATTCTGGCCAAGACACGCTACAACAAGAGGCACATTGTTTTCTATTAGGGTTCCAGGAGAAATCATTATGGTCACTCAACTCAAGAACCCCAGTCAAGTGCCTCTTGGAGCACATATCTGATTTTGGCTAAGAATCATCACTCAAGAGAGTACCACTAAAGAACTAGATAAATAAAGTAACATCTACATAAATACCTCATCTGGAACACGGAGGTACTTGATAGTGTTGCCACGGATATAGCATTCAGGCATTCGCCAAAACCTATCTCCATCCTACACAGAAAAGTGCCAGCATCTTTTTGAGTGTGAATCATAACGGTATGAAAACAAATTATAATATATTGGACATGGAAGAGAGCAGTAGAGAACCTTTGAAGTACAGATGACTTCACGGAGATGAATATTCATCCAAGTATCACAATTCACCAAGTGCCCATTATACGTCTCCCCATTCTTCAGCTCCACAAGCTTTACCAAACCCAACAACAAGGAAGAACAAAAACCCATAAGAATGTCTAATCAATGAATATACATATAGACTAAACTCATGACACAGACATAGCAGGCTCCCAGAAAAATTATAACGATTCCACTTGTATACTTTTTAACAGTGTAATGCTAATTCAGTAAACAGATTCATTGCAATAAAGATCTCTTAGCATGGGATGCCCTTGAGCAGTCTTGAGAAGTGAGAGAGGAAGCTGGAACCACAAGAGAAGTTAGCAATTTATTTTACCAAAAAAAGTTAGCAATTTATACAGAAAATATGAGAAAACAAATAAATCATTCGAGCACTTTACCATCTTTTCGAATTATGAAGTTTGTGATCTGTTTAAAATAAAATACAAATTGTTATGTTTGAATGTTGTTTCTAACCTTTCAACAATTCCGATGTCGTCCAGCGGTTAGGATATCTGGCTTTCACCCAGGAGACCCGGGTTCGATTCCCGGCATCGGAGCTTTTTTGCACTTTTCTAAAACCCAAAAATTTATCAGCACTTGTGTAGTCCAGCGGTTAGGAACTAAGTGAACTAAATTATTGTCAAACGGATTTTTTTTCCAATGATTCAACACTTGCATGAGGTTTGTACATTACATTACTTCAAAGGAAGGAAGAAATACACTCGCACCAGAAACAGTAAGGATTATACTTAACTTACATAATGGAATCACAGAAACTTGGTAACAAAATGGAAACAGAGGAGGCTGAGATTTGATAATTTAGTCTCACTTGCCAAGTCCAAGTTCTTTCTCTACCTCTCTGGTTAGGCTGAACTGTAAAGTGTTCTGCCATGGGAACAGAGTTCTTGTCACTGGTAGTTTCCTCCTCAGATCCTGTAAATATCCCATAACCAGATGGATAAGTAAAGACACACCTCCAGGATCCAAACATTAGGAGTTTCTAGATTTAAGTTGCAGCCATTGGAATAGTTACCTTGAAAGTGTTATCCGGTAGTTTAGAATACGCCACCTAATGATTGGGTCGGAAGCAAGATTAGCAACACAAGAAACAATGGTAAAAGAAGGAGATTAAAAATAATGAGTAGCAATTTGGAGACCTCTAGAGCAGCTAGGTACTCTGTCTCATGGTGCCTGATGATATTGGCTATGGCAATCGCGCAGTCATCCGCAGACTGAAAAAATGTAAACAAGAATTCAACTGCAAGTTTAGTATCAAGGCCTACATTACACATGGTATAGTACATGCTAGCATTGACTTCTTGTGAGATTATTGTATGTGGTATACCTGAAATATTGTCGAATCTTGGAACTCCTTCTTTGCATCTAACTCAACATTTCCCTCTTCGAAATAATGGGCTCCTACCTGAAGAGAAAGATATGATAGAATTTTTTAGAAAACGCTTATTGATCTTCCGTTGGCTTTGATTAAGTCACATCCAACTTAGAGAGAGAAATAAGTGAGTGGCAAATGTTACCTGCAATTTCCCTTTTATGTCAAGCACCTGAGATTCATCTTGAAAATCAATGTTCCATACAGATCTCCAACTTCCATTACTGCACAAAAATTGTCTTTTCAAATTGATTGTTCTTTCTTAACAATGGAATATAGCAGAAACCATATTTTATGTTAAGATTATTAACAATAAGAAGGAAAAGGTCATTTTGTACACACCAAAAGTTTTGGGGACTGAGCTTCCTAGCAGTAATTATAACGACGAACTCAAAGTTCGTCCCTGGACCATCAGCATCTTTCCCTTTCACACAGTTAACGACAGACACACCTTTCGGGTAAGATTCACTAACGTATCTCTGAATTTCAGCGTCAAGAGCACATCTGTAATGGACAAAACAACATTTTCAACATTACAAAGTGCGTGTAATGTTTTCCTCTGCTGCCATAAGAACTTAGAGGAGCCTATTGGAAATAGAATTTGTGTGGAGTCTAAAAATTTTAAAAGTTAAAAGATTTTTAAGAGTTAAGTAGATTTGATGAATTCTTGCTATATGTATTGTATAAATTGTCATTGCTTATTATTGATTAACATAGATTTCCATATGTTTTTCTTGATGTTTTGAATTTGTCTTCTTTTTTCTGTTTAAAGTTTTCTAAGATCAACCTATGATTTTTTCATGATTCTCGATTATGTTAATATTTTTTTTTTTAAGTTTTCTTTTTACAATTATCTTTCACATGATAATAAAAATGTAATACAATTTTTTTGTGTTTGTATATTTGTGTGTTTTTGTTACATATATATTCTAAGAATATTATGAGTATTGATGAATGTTATGAGTAAAACTACAGTATAACCTCTTTAAATTAATACTCTAATCCTAGATCCTCCAGCTAGGTGTAAAACCATACCTGAATTCCTCAATATACGAAGATGCAAGTTCTTCATCGTCAGCAGGTCGTACTTTCGTACAAATCTAGCCACAGAAAATAGATGCAAGATAAGTATTACATTCACAAATCACAGCACGCTATAACTCAGCATAAGTACAATCAGTAAGAGAACCTGTTTAACGTGATCAACAATGGCAACCTGAGCAGTTCTTGGATCAAGGTACTCATTCTCAGTAATTTCACTGTAAGATGAAACAATCACCTGAGGCAACAACAACAAAAATGCACTAAATCTCGCAGCTGATAAGCATTCAGGATTAACCTTAATCCAGTAAACTAGAAGAGAGCCAGAAGTCACAGTGCAATTCAACTCAGATTAAGAAGATAACTCACATCACCTGCCCTATTAGGCATTTCAAGGCAGATCATATGAGACTTATTGTACACTGGAAACGCCTCCATGGCTGCCTCGTTGTAGACTTCTTCATCGCTCAAAACCGCCTTTAAATCTGAAACAAAATGTCAAAATCAAGCAAAATGATCCTCATAGTATCAATCTTCAATGTAAATATGTGTATGAGTGAGAGTACCTTTGGCGACGTAATTGATTTCGCCAGCTGGAGCGTTGAGGAGAAACCATTTTGCGATTTCCTTCTTCTGATCGTAGCTTAGTTCCGTCTCCGGTAACTCGTCTTCTTCGTCCGCCATAGCTTTCTATCTCTCTAAGCCAAGGAAGACGGAGATGCGATCGTCGCCGGTTATAAACTGACGGGGCTATATTCGTCATTGCACTGATAAACTTTTATTGAGTGGGATCGAGATTATATCACGACCGTTGGTTTGTGACTTGAATCCTAACGGCGTCGTTTTGGTGCTTAACATTCTTCATACGGCGTGGTTTTAAAGGTTTTATTCTTTATACGATGTCGTTCGGGTTATACGACGTCGTTTTAGTGGTTTATATTCTTCATACGTGTTCAGCTTTTCGAGTGCTGATCACATTTTTTCGATTTTACGTGTTCAATCACAGGATAAAAAAATTAAGAAAAGCTTTTTACAATAATCCCGACGTAGATTTTACATTAGTTTGTGTTATTAAAACGAAAATTCATGGAAATAAAAAGACGAAGAAACAAAAGAAAACCAGAACCAGGGACAACTCGCTAACCAAGATCCGGTTCACATCAAACCAAACAACACTACCCAAGCCAAACCCCTCCAAATCAATCAAGTGGATGAAACTCCACAGGCTTGGCCGTCTCAGCCTTCTCCTCGGAGAAAATCTTCGAGATCCTCTCTGTTGGAACCAAAGGCATGTACGACGACACCCTGTACCCTTTCTCCGCAGCCTTCACCACCGTATCATTATACTTCTCAGAGCAGAAAGCGGCCGTCGGCACAGCGACTTGAGCCAGCCTCGGGAACAGAGGGAGCTGGTTCAGCTTCTTCCAAGCCGAAACTGCGCACTGCTCTGCCTTCGGCTCGTAGCTCGCGTACAGCTCCTTAGCCGCAGGCTCGTACTTGGTGTAGACGGATTTAGCCATCCCGGAGGCGGTTTCCACAACTCCAGCACGTCGAACCTCGGAGGCGAAGGCACGTGCCACGACGGGTGCGATCTGAGCAGCTGAGATGGCGTGGGCAGAGACTTGCTTGACCACTGGTGGGACGCGGCGGTCAAGTTCATTCACAGACATGTCAACCTGCAACATAACCAAGACGCTATTATTGTCAGCGAACATAACCTTCTACTTAGCGTGTAAAATCAAGAACTAGAGGAATCTTGTTGTACCTTCTGGTCCATGTATTTGAGAACCTCAACGGGTACGTCGTGGTACTTCTGGTAGACAGGACCGACAACAGTCTTGACAGCACCTTCGACGGATTCAACACCTGGCTTCAAAGGACCAGACTTGTCCTTAGCCTTGGCGTAAATGAGAGCAAAGCGAAGCACTGCTTCAACAGCAGCGGCTTGCACAAACTCCAAATACTTCAACCTCTCCTTCTCCTCCTTAGTCTGCAAAATTACAAAAATAGGCACATGCAAATTATTAGCCAATACAAAAAAAAAAAAAAAAAAAAAAAAATCTCAAATTCGTTAATCTTCTGAACTATGATCCCTAAAATAAACAGTGTATTATATGAGAAACTTTAATTCTTTAATCTTAATCTTAATCTTCTACACAAGCTCATTAAATATAAATTACGATCTGTACAGCAAACATCATACTATAATCTATAAACATCAATAGAGATTATTATCTAATCCTATGCTAATTGCACTGATTAGTGTTAATCAGATCCACAATCATACATGCAAGCTCATGTATCTCAATAGCCACCAACAATCAAGAAACCAAAGATTCGAGGCCAAAAATCGATCTAGCTCGCGGAATTGAGATGAGGATGATTACCATATCGAGTTTCGGCTGATTGAGATCGGTTTGAGCCATGATCGCTGGGCTAATCGGGTGTGCAAAGAGGATATCTGAGAAGGCGTTCGTTTGAAGAGAAGAAGACGATTCTTCCTTCTTTTTTTTTTTGCTTTTTAAATTGATTTTCGACGAAGAAAACGATGTGATGGATGGTGATGAGGAATAAGAGCTTAACCTAGAGTTGCTTATTTATAGCAACGGTTTTGGCACGTGTGAGGGGTTGTAGATTACGCGTGCGAGCGTGTGTTTCGATTGGGTCGGTTTCTTAACTATGGGCCGTTGACACTTGTGGGTTAAGTAATCGTATGTAGGTAAGAAAAGGAAATAATTAAATATTTTTTCCTGTAATTCCAAGAAAAATTAATAAAAGAAGAAGATTCCAGAAGTGTCAGACAGGGAGATACTGTACTAGTTATGCAAACACGTGACTTCGCTGGATTAATTTATATTGGATTCTAAATTAGACAATCGTATTGGGTTTCTCCATGATGGGTCTCTCCACAAATGTACAAGATACATCAAAAAAACAAGTGCATCATCTTTCTGTATAATGATAATAGAAAAAAGTTATTGAAGAGGATGCGAGTCTGCATGAAACAAAGGGAGCCTATATTAGAGATATAAGACAAATATGGGCTCATATTATATGAAACAACGGAGCCCATTATCTGAGTGGTATAAATTGTGACCTATTTGAACTTTTGAAGGTAGATTATACCAACTTAATCCGGTAATTATGAAGCCAATATTACTGAAAAAAATGCTCAGTAACACACCGATTACACATGCGCATGTTAGTGAGTGGTTGTTAAACGTTAATATGGACAAACAATTAGAACATGACACAAACAATGCAACATTCCAACATATATATCTCGATCAAATTCCTCAATTTTCTTATGAAAACATTTTACTGTTTGGTCAAAGTAAAGAATATTATTACCAAACATCCTTCTTAGTTTGGTCAAAGTAAAGAGTTATTACCAACTTCTTGGTTTAATAGCTCTTTCATTACTTACATTATGTATCCAACTTTTTTAAACTATGTGATCTAACAAATCACATCTTGTAACTTGTCTTTTTAAATTGAATGCCCTTTTTCAAAAAAAAAAACATTTTACTGTTAGTACTCAACATTTTGTATGTCAAATCAAATGTAGCAGGTGGTACATATAATAAATTCAACCATAGTGTATACAAATTCTATGGCTTTATAATTAATCAAAATAAATGCATATTAAATCATATCGGGATAAATAATCACAGCCATGAAAATAATACTATATGAAGAAAATGTTTGAAGTCAAGCGTGCTAGGCTGTTATGGTCCCATGAGTATGCCATCATCACCTTATTAGCCAACAAGCCACTAACAGCTATAAAGGAATTCTTTTTCAGTTTATAATTTTTTTTACATTTACTTACACAATCAGAAGGTCATATTAATATAGCTCTATTCCAAACCTCATATTAATAAATTGAAATAGTTACTTTGTGAGTTTGTGTTAAGAAACTAAAGTTGTCACAACACAAAACTACGCATAGATCTCAATCACTTTTATCGGACTAATAAACCTATTTTTAATCTGCGCAACTTTGAAATATGTATTTACTGTATATGAATAGTCTATAGTTTTCAATGTGTAAATCAAACCAATCCCGGAAATAAACAAACAAATAAAATAAAAGGCCACCGATCACATACGTTGTGTTAGTGAGTTATTGTTCACATAGTTAATGTAGAATCTGGACAAAAGACTAGAACATGACTAAACAGACAAACTTTGTATTGGTGAATAATGTTCTATCTGTTATTCATTGTATAGGCTTTGCATATATATATATATGCATACAATGCTCCTTAAAAGGATATTCTCCAAATCTTAAGATGATATACACAATATGCTAAATATAAGGAACAATACCACACTCAACATATATCTCGATCGAATTCATCAATTTTCTTATGAATGTTTATTGTTAGTACTCTTGACATTTGTATGTCAAAATTTCTTATAAGTGTTAAAAGCAAACATAACATATTACCTCTAACGATCATGATGACAATCATGTGAAATTCATCACTCAAAAAAAGAATCCATCATTCTCTTCACAGTAACAACCAATTGTGAACTTCTCCTATACTCATGACATACACATATTTTATATGAGCTTTACTCGTCCGATCACTTCACCACCACTCAAAAGAAAGTATTCAAATAAAAACAACATCCCATAAGAGTGTGTATACATCATTTTGTCAAAAAAAAAGAGTGTAATAATCATCATGGTTAACTAGAAATTGCCATCACTTTAATTTTAGAACAACTGTTTTGACGATATACCATGCTATTTATAAAAAGAAACAAAGATTATCACAACTTCTCAAATATACTATTCTTAACAAATATACTATAGCATGGTACATACAGAATAGCAATGTATATGTTAGATAGACTACACGATGGTTGGAACCTAAAGTAACAAGAAGCTAGGGTCCAAAATCTTGTAAAGTGTAATAGTTGAGATAAACGTTTTTATTTGTTGACACAAAAAATTAAAACAAAAAAAAAACAATGCGATTTGAACAAAAAAAAACAAACAACAACAACAATTCTGTTTGACTACAAAAAAAAAAACAAACAACAACAAAAAGAATTTTTTATAATAGTTAGATTGATTAGGAAATACTTAGTGATAAGTGTTAAAAGCAAACAAAACATATTACCTCGTCTGACACGTCTGAACTTGTAAACAAACACTTTGCCACTTTTGATTTAAGATCATTAGCTACACTGTTAGAGGTTATGTCTGAAACGTCAACTAGTTAGCACTTAGCAGCTCGTTAAAACTTTTTCCTCCCCTGTAAATAAAGAAAAGAAACACAAAACAAGATTTAGTTAGGGACTTGAAAATAATAAAGGGTATCAACACGAAATGAAATAATTAAAATTTGCGGTACAAAGGGGACCTTTATTAGAAACAGAAGGAGCATGACTCTTTCGCTTTTTTGGTTATAGACTGACTGCTGTGTATTTCCCAACTCTGTTGCTGATGCTGGTATGAGACTAGGTGTAACGTGCGCTGGAAAAAAAAAAGTAGGACGAGATCATTCTATCTATATCTCATCTTTGAAAATGAGAACTCGCTCTGTATACAAAACAACCAAGTATGGCACAACAAAGAAACTTTAACCATAATGAACAATGAATGTTAAGACAAACTAACATAGTGAGCAATCCAGTTTGTAATAACCCAAAAAAACAAGTAGTAGTACCTGAAGAAGAAACGCCAAATGTTGTTTGGTTGACAAGTAGAAGCAACCATCCTGGAATAGATTTTGTACACGAGTCTCTTTCTCCTGATCAGGCATCGCTTTGTGCTCCTTGAGGCTGATGTATCCGTTTAAATGTGGTATCAAACTGCACGAAGCCTGAGTTATTTATAGATAAATTATTGTACCGTTGAAATAAATATCTCTTCCTTCAATAAATTATTGTACCGTTGAACTCAAATAAATATCTCCTCTTGCAATAAATTATTGTACCGTTGAAATCAAATAAATTTTTTTTTTTGAACAACTGAATATTAAATAATTTTTTTCTAATAATAGATTATCTATTATTTCTTTTTTAAAACTACTGTTATTTCTGTAAGAGAGATATTTCAATTTAAAAGAAATAATAGATGATCCTTTAAATTTTGTTTTTAAAAAAAATCTCTACAATAGTATTTTTTGGTGCGACAATACTCTTTTTTTATTTACAATACTTTGAAATATCATCTCCTCCTGCAATAAATTATTGTACCGTTGAAACATATCCTCCTGAATTAAATATCTCATTCTGCAATAAATGATTGTACTGTTGAACTTAAATAAATACTATCTCCTAATAATATGGTAAAAAAAAATCTCCTAATAATAGATAACTCTTTAAATTTGTTTTTTTTCAAACTAGAACATGACTTAAACAATACCACACTCCAACATATATCTCGATCGAATTCATCAATTTTCTTATGAATGTTTATTGTTAGTACTTGACATTTGTATGTCAAATTTAGCAGAGGGAGCATATAATAAATTTAACTATAGCATATACAACATTCAATGGCTTTTAGATAAATTCATAAATCAAAACATCAACCGATACTAATTATATCGAAAATGTTTATAGTTTAAGTGTGCTAGGCTTAGGCTGTGATGTGTCCCATCGGCACCTTATTAGCCAACATGCCACCAACGGCTAATACGGGATTGTTTTCTGTTTTCATTCCATTCATATAGTTGATTAATAATTATACGGTCGATATATAAATACAACTTTATTCCAAAACTCAATCACTTATCGGACTAATAACTATTTTTAATCTGCGCAACTCTGAAATATGTATTTACTGTATATGAACAACCAGAAAAATAACTTGTTTTCAATGTGTAAATCAAACCCGTATATCCCGGAAATAAACAAACAAAAAAAAGAAAAAAAAGAAGCATATAAGGGCAAAATAGGAATTTAAGTTATGTTCTTCTTCAATCAACGCCTGCATCTCGTGATGGTGCTGCATCCACGGCGGTAAGGATTCGCCTGAGCGCCACGCTGGCAGTTGTAATACGAAGCTCCGCGGCGTGAGCAAGGCACACTGTTCTTCCTCATCGCACCGTAGCTAACGTACTTCTTCTGCGCTAAAATGCGCCTGCTGATATCCGAATCGAACTCCATTTCCTCTTCCTCGGCGATGCACTCAGCGATCGATCCTTCGCATCCAGAGAAGAGCGAAGAGGATCCGGTCCGTACGAAATCAAGCGAGTGTCCGAAACTGAAGCCGCTTGCGTCGACGGATGAGATTACAATGGCGAGGAGCGCGATGACGGAGTAGATGGCGCGAGAGTTCATCTTCTTCTTTGACCAAACCTTCTGGTTGAGTCAGAGACTTTTCAGATTTCTTTAGTCGCCTTTGTAGATTTGTTTGTCTGTCTTCTCTCTCTCTTTGGAACTTGATTCTGTACTTACGTGAAGACAACAAGTTTGGCATTGGTGTCTAGCTTCTTTTATAACGTGATAAATTTATTACAACGAGCTTCTTTGTCGGTACATTAACGAAATTGCCATTGTCCATTTGTCCATGTCTTTTTTGGTTTTGTTTATTAATTATGAAATTGACTTACACGCAATTGTTCTCATATTATTTGTATTAATACATACAGTATGATTCTAGGCTTTGAAATATTCGTTGGGTTATTCTGAAAGTTTTAGATATGTTTTAGTGCACCCACATCTTGTGACTTGTGTATAGGTACTAATTAGGACGGCTTCAACTTAAAACTTTTTAATTTGCAATTTGGTTCTATTGCAATTTGCGACATTCAACAACATGCTTTCAACCATAAAAAATCAACTTCATATACTTGAGTCTTGAATATTTGTTCACCATAAAACGAAATCTTTGTTACATGATGTAGTCTTAGGTTAACTATCACGATAATTCAATTTTATTTCCTTTGTTTTTTAAAGAGACGAAAATTTAGGTAATGGCATTTGCTTAACTAATGGGTAACACCGTGGGATTCTCTAGGCAAGAGCTGGTTGATTGGTTTGTCTTTTTCATAATTATCGCTCTATCGCCGAAATGGTATGAGCTCAGGTTAGATGGCCATCTAAAATCCGTCCAACGTTCCGTTAAGTTTTCTCCTCTTTCCGATAATGATTTTCCCTAAAAGGTTACATTAATGCATGTCAACCATAACTAAACATTTTATTAGTTTGATCGTTCGGCAAAATGTACAATAAGTTGTAGATATAATCTTATCACGCTCGATAACTCCAAAGAAACATTTGATGTCATCACAACAAGTGTAGGAGATCTATAAATGGTTTTGTTAATAAGCCATGCAGTTTTATTAATTTCTTAACTGAGAGTTTGATTAGAAAAAAAAAGTGTTTCGAGTTTGAGTAACATAAAGGATTCATAAAATTTAGATAAGAGATCCATATGGAGTTTTTTAATTAAAAAAAAAAGAAGGTAAATTTAGTGTCTATCTCAGTTTCTTGCATGCATATAGATTTGGTTGGTTAAGATCCAGCTTGGTCTTACGGGTGAAAAGCCTACGTGAAGACATGTAAACCACTCTCCTAACTTTGTCACTGTTTTTTACAAACCACCATACCCATTCATGCATGGGTAGTACTAGCTATAATATTTCTTTCTCGGTACATTTACCGATACCCAAACTCATTTTTCAAATGGAGAGCAACGGCAGTTTGTCTTTTTAATTACAATTATCTCTTTGACTCTTTCCTTCAGGTAATAACGTCGACCCCAACCTCTACACGGCGTTAGTGTGAGAGGCAGCGCGTAACGTGCGGCGAAACCGTTATGAACAAGGTGGGTCCAAATCACAGGTCACCAAGGACAGCGTTCATCAAAGTATAAAACCAGCTGGCCGCGTCAACAAATATTTATATTCATTCAACATTATAATGTAATGTTTAGTCTCTGATGTTAAACATTTGGTTTATTCGATTGTATTTTCTTGATAGATTGCTTATAAATCATATGGTAGTTGATGTTTATAAAATGTAGTAATGATTAGATAGGCGACAAATCTTTTTATATTGTTTTGGAGAAATATACCACTAAGGTAAAAAGTTATCATACGTAATAATTGATGGAAGGCGCGAAGAAGAGAATACATAACACGAAAACGTAAAGCTCATTTCTCTATGAGGCTATCACGAATAAGATACCAATTATAAGGAAACCAAACGAGAAGAGCAAAGAATCCAAGTTATGGGGACCATCTTTCATATTCTACATCTTTTATCAATTTGAAGAACCTTTTTATTTTCTAAAGAAAGAGCTTTCTTTTTTTTTTGAAATAATGAATGTAACCAGTTTCCAAAGTTCTGAATTTCTAAAAGATTGTAAAAGGATATGGTTATGCGATTGAAACACACGTATGAACACTTTGTTGTGTTTAGAGGTAAAGCAATGAGACAGATAACAAGAGCATGTGTAGATTAAGAGTTTCAAAGTGTGTTGGGATAATGTCAAGTTACAAAGAAAACCAAATAGATTACTGACAAAACATGAGTGAAAACACATCATGCACTCCATAAATGTTGCATGAAAGGGATCAAGTTTGATTATAATGGATGAAGCACCTAACACAACGTATATATATGACAAGAACCATCGATGATCTTTGTGATTGTTAGGGATTTTGGAACATGTTTGTAGAATATTGAGGAGGGTTAGGGGCTCATGCGTCTCTAACTGTATATGGAACTTTTTCTTGTTTTCTTTGTTCAAAGTATAGAGATGTTTTTTGGTAGATATATATAGTTTAGTCAGCTGCATTTTTGTTTACTTAGATGTGCTATGTAAAGACAGAGCAACTCCTTTAAGTTTTATTTTCATTTTCAATGTTCAGGCCCAAGGAAGGTGGATGAGTTGACTTTGAAGAAAATAAATGTAGTTGAGGATTTTCATATAGATTAAAAAATATTATATATCTGGAATTTCTACTTCGGAGATTAACATGAGTTTTTCTTATTTGAACATCAAATATAATTTCTGACTTCTTTTGCAATCGATATAATGAATTGTTAAATCTCTTAACCGGATAAATTTTTCTAAGTTTTATCATATCATCAAAACATAGTTCAACTATGTAATTTAATAATTATGTTAAGAAAAAGAAAACTACTAACATTTTCAATCAATTTCAGGAAGAAGTCTTCTTCTTGCCAAAGAAAAGAAGTATTACGCTTACAACTCATGTAATTTTTTTTCTTGCCAAAGAAAAGAAGTATTACGCTTAAAACTGTAAACTTATTTCTTAATTTTTATACTTAAATAAAACTAACATCTTGTCTCCTTGAGTGAATTCTCATCAATTCTCTTTTTATACTCTCTACCAGATTGAGGGAAGAGAGATCAGCTTAAAGAGTTTGTTAATGCAATGGGGGATTTATTTTGTAGTGGGAGTTTTAGATTTTATATGACTTATTGGTCTTTACATGATAGTAATTCTCAAGCTTCCATTCCTATTTTTTATAAGAGATTATACATGTGCACTGGTCCATGCGTCAGTTAATTTTCAAACTCTATAACAATAATCAGTTTGTTTAGAAGAATCAAGAATACAATATATTTCCCTTGTTATCAAAATAAACTATCGCTCTATTCAAAATAATTTATCATGATCAATCATCTTTGACCTAAAAAAAATATGGAAAATAATAAGGTATGGGAAATATTAGAAAAAAATGATTTCTCAAGCATAGATATCGTCTTCACAAGGAGCAGATGGCACATCTTTAATAATTCCCCAAGCTCCTAATCTACAATCCTCACAAACCCCAACATTACTATCCGAGTCACAACCGCTAATTTGTCCCTTAAAAACACTCCCAAAACTAAACCCTAAACATATACAACCCTTTGGTTTTCCAGACTCAGTAATCACCTGATAATCGATTTTGGTATGCTCAGTTATAGTCTTCTCTTCATTCAAGTGAATCAATTGCTTTAACGGTACGAAAAGTTTTCCAACAACTTCTGTAGACCCGTAAAACTTCTTAACCTTGATTTGAAACACAAACACTGACTCATTCCTTTGAATCTTGTCGTCTTCTATATAAAATTTCATACGATGGTTCCATCGTAAGAGTTTCTTCTCGCAAACAGCAGCTGGTGTGACTTGCTTGTCACGTGAACCACGTGTTACCGAGACGGAAACATAGACTGTTGGTCTAAACAAATTGTTTATGGAGTCGAGATCTTGAGCCGAGACTATGTTAATCTCTACTGGTTGGTAGTAATCGATCATCGTTTGTGTGAAGAATCAATAGAAGAATGAACATAAAAGAGAAGAGAGACGAGTACTTCGTTAGAAACATGAGATTTGATGAATTAATTAATATATTTATAATTTTTTTTAATGGTTGTTTTGATTCTTTAGTGGATTAGGATTTATTCGTATCTTTATACAAAGAGAATCTAGAACTCTAGAATTTATCGCTTAAGTTATATGATGTAATTATTTCAATAGTATTTATTTATTATGTACTTGTTTTTCAAAAAAAAAAAATCTCTTAAACAAAATTTTGTTAAATGAAACATTTTTATTAAGGATGTGTAGGGGAGTTAAAATCATGAAATAAATAAAAAAATTGAAAAAGAATGAAAGATGAGAGATTTTTTGAAAGACTTGAAAAACAAATTTAAAAACTCATGTACAGTTTGTTAATTTATTAATGGTTATTTAAAATTTTATTATATTGTTAAGATATATTAATATTACATTTTAAGATACGTTTGGTAATAGATTATTTTAATGGTGATGCAGAGAGTTATTTACTAGTCTCTTTATTCATCCTGTGATATAACCAAATTGATAGTTCTCCAAATTGATAGAGAACTATCAAGACTTAAGAGTTGCATTTTGAACCGAAATAGCCCCGCAATACCGAAAGCTGGCTACGTTTGTTTGAAAAAAAGAAAGTTGTATACAAAAATATTTTCTTACAAACACACTATTCTATCTAGTGATAAGTTGTATAACAGAGATATAACACGAATCATAAGTAATATAGAAGAAAAAAAGGCTAATATAAAGCTCAAAAAAGGAAGGGTAATGAAAGATCTTACTGGAAGAAGAAACCAAAAAAAAAAAAAAAAAATTATGGCGAATCATCCTTCTCCTGAGGGCTTCCAGCGAGCCAGCCCCAGACACCACCGGAGCTCTGACGTTTAGCGTTCGTTGATGCTTGTTCAGAGGCAGCCTTTTGGCGTTGGAGGAGTTCCAGTTCCTTTTGTAGTGTTTCCAACGTTTGAAGCTTTTGCCTTAGCTCTGCAACATCAACCTGCAACATTTGATGAAGCTTATCAAACAACAGATGACAGAGATTGATTCACATGGCTTTTACTTAGATTCTATCTTCTGTAAGTCATGGTATGAAAGAGATGTGGGTTATGGAATTTATACCTCAAGTTTAAAACATCTTGATTGTTCCGCTTGAAGCTGGCCACGATCAGACTGAAGTTCCTATAACAGAAAGATAAAATGTCAACAACAAACAATGGCTTATAAACAATTTTTGTTTGTTTTTCGGCTTTTGTTTCCAAGAAGGTGAAAATGTTATTTATTTATTTATTACCTTGTGCAAATCTGTATTTCGTGATTCGGCTTCTGATAACTCTTGCCTTAGTTGTTGAGTCTGCAACTTCTCCTTGTTCAGTGATGCCTCCAGCTCTTCCTTCTCCGATTTAAGAGTCACGATAATGTGTTCATTGTTTACTTCAACCTGAAGGAGATTCATTACCCAAACATCAACATAAGAGAAAGAAATGATGATAATCTCGACTTGGGTAACTATATAATGTACGGTACAATCACTATCAGCAACCTATCAACAAGCTAGCTAACTGGATAACACTGATCAAGATTGAGGGAAGGTACCTTTGATCCAGGGCTAACATTGTCCATGGCAATTTCCCGTACTCTGCCTTCTTGGCTCACCTCTGACTCGATGTCTCTGGTTGTGGCGTTGTTAACAGCAGAAAGACTACCTGGCAAAGGCGCTTCTATAGTCTTTTGTTGCAGTGTTGATTTGTGGCTTGGTTTAAGTAGATTAATCTAACGCCAGAGGAGTAATTATAAGCAGAACTGAGGGTAAATTCAAGAGAATGGTACTCTTATGGTTTTACAACATAGTTCCCTACCTCATTGTTGTAACGTCCATTGTATCCACCAAAAGCTACTAGTACATCTTCACCGTTGTATGAACTCACCACTAAACTTAATCCCTGTCAATATAAAAGAAAATGAAGATTTGCCCTTTATTATAATTATCTGGAAATTAAAATTGATAAAGCCTATTCGTTTTACTACCTCGCTAGCTAGAGGTACACGTCCTTCAACTGAAGCAATTACCGACCATGAAAGAGTTGACATGTTTAGTACAACACTTTCAGATGCCCCTGCAGTGATTTATCAGGTCGCAGCACAATCAGTCAGCACAAACACGAATAAACAAAAAGCCAAAGTAGAAAAGAGAGAATCTCCGAGGAAAAATGAGTAAACCTACCGCTCTTGTTATCACCGCCACCAACAATAAACCAGTTCTCCCCAATTGTCACGCCAGCATGTCCAGATCGGGCAGTTGGTGCCTCGCCTTGTTGTGCTGGTCTTGACCACTCCATCTATATGTGATAGTTATGTCAGATGCTGATAAAGAATGTCCGAAAGGATGCTGATAAAGAATGTCCGAAAGGATGCTGAAACAATATAAGCTAAGCTTAACTTACAGTCTGCAAATCAAGGACATGCAGATCACCAAAACAGGTAGCATGTGAACCCCCGCCAAAGATAAGAAGGTAACGTTCTGCATGCACTGCAGCAGCATGATCAGACCTCGGAGACGGAGATACACCTCTGCAAGTTGACAATAGTTTAAACCCTGATTGCAAATATTTTCATTAACAATATTAAAGGAGTAAGTTGGTGGCTTTCTAAAATCTTGTTCTAGTTATATATCTGAACTTAAATGGGTTTGACTTCTTCAAAAGAGAAAAAAAATGCAGAAATGTTATAAAACCTTACATAGAATCTATCTCATCCCAGGTCATAGTTTCTAGATCAAGTACATGCAAGTCGTTCAGAAGTGATCTCTTTGCATCTTGCCCGCCAAATATCACCAAGGTTTTACCCACGACTGTGACTGACTGGCCTCCACGTGAAACCTAAAAGCAAGAGAAAATGACAAACAGAGTTTCAGTTCAAGAAACCAAACAAATATTTGTTCACCAAGACTGGAATATTCCATGCAACGAAATGTGAAAAAATTGAAATAACATGAGAGAAGTGAAGATATACCGGTGGTTTCCCATATGTCTTCAACATTGACCATGTACAGGTATGGGCATCGAAGACCCTCACTGTGACAGGAAACAGTAGAAAATTGATTGTAATAATTAAGATCACAGAAAGCTCCCATAAGATATTTGCAAATAACAGTCTTGGAAGGTATATAAACGCTTACCTTGCATAGATTCTGAGGGATTCTTAGTATGACCACCGATAGACAGCAATTTGTTGTCCCATGGTATCTACAAAACAAACAAAGAAGGCATGAGAAAAATAATAGACCAAGTGGATTTCATGAAGAGTCAACTTTCCTTTATAGTTGAAACCGCTTTCCTGAATATTTCTAAGCCGCAAACCCAAAAGGTCGAAACCAATACAAAACGCAACGAAGTTAAAAAAAACTCACCAAAGAATGACCAGCACAAGGAGATAGTAGTGTTGGAAATGTTTCCTCTGATTCAGTTGCAACCTTGGTTTCACCTCTTGACCAAGTCCAACTTTTTAAATCTAGAACCTGTATACATTCCAGAGAAGATTGTTAGCGGGAACTAAAATGAAACTGAATACTTGAACTAAACCATCGGCTTATGTTTATGCATCATCTGAGTTGCTTACATGAAGATCACCAAGGTAACGGCCATTGTGATTTCCACCATATATATACATCTTATCTTGAATAACTGCTGCTCCATGCTGAAGCAATATGATAATCAATAGTTAGAAAGTGCAAAGGATTCATGAATGACAGACCTTTTACTTTTATTCCAAAACTGGGAGAAAAGTATTACCTCATAACGGGGTTTCGGCCGCTGACCTGATGTTTGGGGTGCAGTCCACTGGTTATATACAAAAACAGTATTTGGGTCTTCCGAGACTACATCTTTATCTTGGGTTTCTGCCAAATGCCCATTCTCAGCAGGGATTGTCTTTGTCTCGCTAAATGAGTTCCCATTCTCAACAACAGGCTCATCTTCTTTTGTCTGCTACAAGGAACGATTGCACTTAAAGACTCAAATACTTTTCTTCCCTAAGGAAAGGACACAGAATCCCATGGGATACAAAACTCACATTGATCTGGACATCCACGACAGGATCTGGAATATCATTAGATGCACTCGAATACCAGCTAGGATTTTCTTCCTGAAATAAAGTGAGCAATAAGAAAGAAAGTAAGCCTCTGCTCCAGTAAAGTCTAAAAACTTAGCCCATAGTCATTAGGCTCTGTCCGTTTACCTCCAGAACTTTCACAAACAGACGCATTGCCTCAATGGAGGGCATGGCTCCAAGCCCCTGCCAACTAAATAAATAAGTAAATGATTTAGAACAAGCTCGGTGGTCCTAGAATAACGTTCCATGCCTGTTTCCCTTAAAACGATCCTAAGCAACAACAAGCTTAATGATGTAGAATTGTAACGAAATCATAGGTAGGCAATCCCAACCGATGGATGTAAATACAAATAAAAATTCTTCTACTTTAATAATTAATATTAATCACAAAGGTTCTTCCTAGATGTATGAGTCCAAACTCAAGCATATACACAGCAAAGAATCAAAAACCTTTGCCACTTGCTTTGCTCCACTGGTCTCCACGCACTAGGTTTCGGAGTGTTGCACGGTCCTACAGTAGCCTGTTTACATATTAATCACTTAATTAGCACAATACATAACAAACACTAATCAGCACCGATACAAGAAGGCTACATAGTCACGTGTTATATAACCAATCAAGATCTAAAGTAAACTACGATTCAACGACGGATGATCCGATTGATAAAAAAATATATTACGATCTCGTTTTCGATCAAATCGATAAACAAATCTCAAGGCAACATTTAACTAAGCAGCAGAGTAACTTGATAACATTTTGGATGAGATCAAACAACAGAGATCTCGTGAAAATTCACAATCGTGAGTGTGGCTGACCTGCTGGTAGAGCGCGTAGAGAATTAGTGAAGTGTCGTCGGAGAATTTCGAGATGACGTGTTTCGCCGAGGAGTCAGATCCGTCGAAGCCGACGTAAGACGCGGCGGCGTAGAATCTCTCAGGGTAGGCGGGGCCAGACGTTGCCCTAGCCATAGCCATAGCCATTTTGTGTGTCACCTTCGGCCGCGGATTTGATCGGTGATTGAGAAGCCGAGGAGGAGGAGGAGGAGAAATGGGAGTTTTTCTAATTCGGTTTTTTTTTTTTTTAAAGATTCACAAGTTTTCTAGACTTTAATATATATATATTCTTAATTAGTTAAGAAATCGACATTTAATTAATGGAAAATTAAAAAAAAAAGCTAGATGCAGTGTTTATATAGCGGCACGATTAATAAGACGACATGGTGATGGTCGATATATTTTTTTGTTTGAATAGAAAATATTATTTTATAGACAATTCTCTCAAATAGATTTTTTTTTAAGTTTTTGTCACAAAAATAAATTTAAAGAAAGAAATGACCAAAATAACTTCTTTTTATTTTGAAAATTTTAGTTTTAATTTTTTAAAATTTGGAACTCTATACCCAAAACCTCATCACTTAACTCTAAAACGTAAGTAAATATTAGTTAAAAATATATTGATAATTTTTTTTATTAAATGTTACTTTTGTGACAAAATTTTTAAAAAAAACTATCCTAAAAAATTTATCTTATTTTCATTTCATGGTCGATATATTTCTCATGTCATTTTTCGACGTAATTATCCACAAGACATGATAATTAAGCTGGTTTAGATTTGATTTCTTTGGTTACATTTTCTGTGAAATGGGAAGAGAAGGAAGTGGAACCCGGTAAAAGGGGTGGAAAGGGAGAGCTACGGAGAGGAAGTCGGGGAAAGGATAGGGTAAAATGGGAAAGGAAGGAAGTGGAACGCGGTGAAAGGGGTGGAAAGGGAGAGATACGGAGGGGAAATAGGAGAAAGGTTGGGGTGAAATGGGAAAGGAAGGAAGTTGAACGCGGTGAAATGGATGAAAAGGGAGAGCTGCGGAGGGGAAATCGAGGAAAGGATAAGGTGAAATGAAAAGTGAAAGAAGTGGAGCGCGGTGAAAGAGGTGGAAAGGGAGAGTTGCGGAAGGGAAGTCGGGGAAAGGATGGGGTGAAATGGAAAGGGAAGAAAGTGGAGCGTGGTGAATGGGGTGGAAAGGGAGAGTTGCGGAGGGGAAGTCGGGGAAAGGGTGGGATGAAACGGGAAGGAAGGAAGTGGAACGCGGTGAAAGGGGTGGAAAGGGAGAGGTGCGGAGGGGAAGTCGGGGAAAGGGTGGGGTGAAACGGAAAGGGAAGGAAGTGGAGCGCGGTGAAAGAGGTGGAAAGGGAGAGCTGCGGAGGGGAAATCGGGGAAAGGGCGGGGTGAAATGGGAAGGGAAGGAAGTTGAGCGCGGTGAAGGGGTGGAAAGAAAGAGTTGCGGAGGGGAAGTCGGGGAAAGGGTGGGGTGAAATGGGAAGGGAAGGAAGTGGAACGCGGTGAAAGGGGTGGAAAGGGAGAGGTGCGGAGGGGAAGTCGGGGAAAGGATGGGGTGAAACGGGAAGGGAAGGAAGTTGAGCGCGGTGAAATGGATGGAAAGGGAGAGTTGCGGAGGGGAAGTCGAGGAAAGGGTGGGGTGAAATGGGATGTGAAGGAAGTGGAGATGGCGGGTGGAAAGCGTGGGGAGCGAGAAGCCGTGCGGGAGTGGCGAAGAAACACCGTGGCGATTCGAAACATTTTGAAAAGTGGGGACAAGTTAGGTTTTCGTTGTCTTTTGATTAAAAAGATGAATGTGAAAAGTTGAGTGTTACCTTATATAGAGGCAGAGAGCTAGTTCAACAAGTGGGATGCTCACTAGGATTGTGGGCTGAGCCATAGAGCAATGAATGTGGGCTGGGCTGCTTCTCAAGGACGCATCAAACTCGCTAGATTGTGGGCTGGGCCATGAAGCAATGATTGTGAGCTGGGCTGCTTCTCAAAGACGCATGAAACTCGCCAGATTGGGGGTTGGGCCATGGAGAATTGATTGTGGGCTGGGCTGCTTCTCACGGACTCATCAAGATTGTGGGCTGGGCCATCAAATGATGGCCCATTGGGCTTCTTGGTGGATCGGGGATCATAGGAGTAGGGTCATAGGAGTAGCTTTGCGGATCGCGGATCATCATAGGAGCAGATTGGGGAGCAAAAGAATCATATAGACACAAAGGAAAATAAAACAAGAACAACTCAAATTCAAAAAAAAAATGAAGAAGAGGTGGAAAGGGAAAGCTGCGGAGGGGAAATCGGGGAATGGGTGGGGTGAAATCGGAAGGGAAGGAAGTTGGGCGCGGTGAAAGGGGTGGAAAGGGAGAGTTGCGGAGGGGAAGTCGGGGAAAGGGTGGGGTGAAATGGGAAGGGAAGGAAGTGGAGCGCGGTGAAAGGGGTGGAAAGGGAGAGTTGCGGAGGGGAAATCGGGGAAATGGCGGGGTGAAATGGGAAGGGAAGGAAGTTGAGCACGGTGAAAGGGGTGGAAAGGAAGAGTTGCGGAGGGGAAGTCGGGGAAAGGGTGGGGTGAAATGAGAAGGGAAGGAAGTGGAGCGCGGTGAAAGGGGTGGAAAAGGAGAGTTGCGGAGGAGAAGTCGGGGAAAGGGTGGGGTGAAATGGGAAGGAAAGGAAGTAGAACGCAGTGAAAGGGGTGGAAAGGGAGAGCTGCGGAAGGGTAGTCGGAGAAAGGGTGGGGTGAAATGAGAAGGGAAGGAAGTGGAGCGCGGTGAAAGGGGTGGAAAAGGAGAGTTGTGGAGGAGAAGTCCGGGAAAGGGTGGGATTAAATGGGAAGGGAAGAAAGTGGAGCGCGGTGAAAGGGGTGGAAAGGGAGAGCTGCGGAGAGGAAATCGGGGAAAGGGTGGGGTGAAATGGGAAGGGAAAGAAGTTGAGCGCGGTGAAAGGGGTGGAAAGGGAGAGTTGCGGAGGGGAAGTCGGGGAAAGGGTGGGGCGAAATGGGAAGTGAAGGAAGTGGAGATGGCGGGTGGAAAGCGTGGGGAGCGAGAAGCCGTGCGGGAGTGGCGAAGAAACACCGTGGCGATTCGAAACATTTTGAAAAGTGGGGACAAGTTAGGTTTTCGCTGTCTTTTGATTAAAAAGATGAGTGTGAAAAGTTGAGTGTTACCTTATATAGAGACAGAGAGCTAGGTCAACAAGTGGAATGCTCACTAAGATTGTGGGCTGAGCCATGGAGAATTGATTGTGGGCTGGACTGCTTCTCAAGGACGCATCAAACTCGCCAGATTGTGGGCTGGGCCATGAAGCAATGATTTTGAGCTGGGCTGCTTCTCAAGGACGCATCAAACTCGCCAGATTGTGGGTTGGGCCATGGAGAATTAATTGTGGGCTGGGCTGCTTCTCACGGACGCATCTAGATTGTGGGTTGGGCCTTCAAATGAAGGCCCATTGGGCTTCTTGGTGGATCGCGGGTCATAGGAGTAGGGTCATAGGAGTAGCTTTGCGGATCGCGGATCATCATAGGAGCAGATTGGGGAGCAAAAGAATCATATAGACACAAAGGAAAATAAAACAAGAACAACTCAAATTCAAAAAAAAAAACAAAAAAAGAGGTGGAAAGGGAAAGCTGCGGAGGGGAAATCGGGGAAATGGTGGGGTGAAATCGGAAGGGAAGGAAGTTGGGCGCGGTGAAAGGGGTGGAAAGGGAGAGTTGCGGAGGGGAAGTCGGGGAAAGGGTGGGGTGAAATGGGAAGGGAAGGAAGTGGAGCGCGGTGAAAGGGGTGGAAAGGGAGAGCTACGGAGGGGAAATCGGGGAAAGGTTGGGGTGAAATGGGAAAGGAAGGAAGTTGAACGCGGTGAAATGGATGAAAAGGGAGAGCTGCGAAGGGGAAATCTAGGAAAGGATAGGGTGAAATAAGAAGTGAAAGAAGTGGAGCGCGGTGAAAGAGGTGGAAAGGGAGAGTTGCGGAAGGGAAGTCGGGGAAAGGATGGGGTGAAATGGAAAGGGAAGGAAGTGGAGCGTGGTGAATGGGGTGGAATGGGAGAGTTGCGGAGGGGAAGTCGGGGAAAGGGTGGGATGAAATGGGAAGGAAGGAAGTGGAACGCGGTGAAAGGGGTGGAAAGGGAGAGGTGCGGAGGGGAAGTCGGGGAAAGGGTGGGGTGAAACGGAAAGGGAAGGAAGTGGAGCGCGGTGAAAGAGGTGGAAAAGGAGAGCTGCGGAGGGGAAATCGGGGAAAGGGTGGGGTGAAATGGGAAGGGAAGGAAGTTGAGCGCGGTGAGAGGGGTGGAAAGAGAGTTGCGGAGGGGAAGTCGGGGGGAAGGGTGGGGTGAAATGGGAAGGGAAGGAAGTGGAACGCGGTGAAAGGGGTGGAAAGGGAGAGGTGCGGAGGGGAAGTCGGGGAAAGGGTGGGGTGAAACGGGAAGGGAAGGAAGTTGAGCGCGGTGAAATGGGTGGAAAGGGAGAGTTGCAGAGGGGAAGTCGAGGAAAGGGTGGGGTGAAATGGGATGTGAAGGAAGTGGAGATGGCAGGTGGAAAGCATGGGGAGCGAGAAGCCGTGCGGGAGTGGCGAAGAAACACCGTGGCGATTCGAAACATTTTGAAAAGTGGGGACAAGTTAGGTTTTCGTTGTCTTTTGATTAAAAAGATGAGTGTGAAAAGTTGAGTGTTACCTTATATAGAGGCAGAGAGCTAGTTCAACAAGTGAGATGCTCACTAGGATTGTGGGCTGAGCCATGGAGCAATGAATGTGGGCTGGGCTGCTTCTCAAGGACGCATCAAACTCGCTAGATTGTGGGCTGGGCCATGAAGCAATGATTGTGAGCTGGGCTGCTTCTCAAGGACGCATCAAACTCGCCAGATTGTGGGTTGGGCCATGGAGAATTGATTGTGGGCTAGGCTGCTTCTCACGGACTCATCAAGATTGTGGGCTGGGCCATCAAATGATGGCCCATTGGACTTCTTGGTGGATCGGGGGTCATAGGAGTAGGGTCATAGGAGTAGCTTTGCGGATCGCGGATCATCATAGGAGCAGATTGGGGAGCACAAGAATCATATAGACACAAAGGAAAATAAAACAAGAACAACTCAAATTCAAAAAAAAAAAATGAAGAAGAGGTGGAAAGGGAAAGCTGCGGAGGGGAAATCGGGGAAAGGGTGGGGTGAAATCGGAAGGGAAGGAAGTTGGGCGCGGTGAAAGGGGTGGAAAGGGAGAGTTGCGGAGGGGAAGTCGGGGAAAGGGTGGGGTGAAATGGGAAGGGAAGGAAGTGGAGCGCAGTGAAAGGGGTGGAAAGGGAGAGCTGCGGAGGGGAAATCGGGGAAATGGCGGGGTGAAATGGGAAGGGAAGGAAGTTGAGCACAGTGAAAGGGGTGGAAAGGAAGAGTTGCGGAGGGGAAGTCGGGGAAAGGGTGGGGTGAAATGAGAAGGGAAGGAAGTGGAGCGCGGTGAAAGGGGTGGAAAAGGAGAGTTGCGGAAGAGAAGTCGGGGAAAGGGTGGGGTGTAATGGGAAGGAAAGGAAGTAGAGCGCAGTGAAAGGGGTGGAAAGGGAGAGCTGCGGAAGGGTAGTCGGAGAAAGGGTGGGGTGAAATGAGAAGGGAAGGAAGTGGAGCGCGGTGAAAGGGGTGGAAAAGGAGAGTTGCGGAGGAGAAGTCCGGGAAAGAGTGGGGTTAAATGGGAATGGAAGGAAGTGGAGCGCGGTGAAAGGGGTGGAAAGGGAGAGCTGCGGAGGGGAAATCGGGGAAAGGGTGGGGTGAAATGAGAAGGGAAAGAAGTTGAGCGCGGTGAAAGGGATGGAAAGGGAGAGTTGCGGAGGGGAAGTCGGGGAAAGGGTGGGGCGAAATGGGAAGTGAAGGAAGTGGAGATGGCGGGTGGAAAGCGTGGGGAGTGAGAAGCCGTGCGGGAGTGGCGAAGAAACACCGTGGCGATTCGAAACATTTTGAAAAGTGGGGACAAGTTAGGTTTTCGCTGTCTTTTGATTAAAAAGATGAGTGTGAAAAGTTGAGTGTTACCTTATATAGAGACAGAGAGCTAGGTCAACAAGTGGAATGCTCACTAAGATTGTGGGCTGAGCCATGGAGCAATGATTGTGGGCTGGACTGCTTCTCAAGGACGCATCAAACTCGCCAGATTGTGGGCTGGGCCATGAAGCAATGATTGTGAGCTGGGCTGCTTCTCAAGGACGCATCAAACTCGCCAGATTGTAGGCTGGGCCATGAAGCAATGATTGTGAGCTGGGCTGCTTCTCAAGGACGCATCAAACTCGCCAGATTGTGGGTTGGGCCATGGAGAATTGATTGTGGGCTGGGTTGCTTCTCACGGACGCATCTAGATTGTGGGCTGGGCCATCAAATGAAGGCCCATTGGGCTTCTTGGTGGATCGCGTGTCATAGGAGTAGGGTCATAGGAGTAGCTTTGCGGATCGCGGATCATCATAGGAGCAGATTGGGGAGCAAAAGAATCATATAGACACAAAGGAAAATAAAACAAGAACAACTCAAATTCAAAAAAAAAAAATGAAGAAGAGGTGGAAAGGGAAAGCTGCGGAGGGGAAATCGGGGAAAGGGTGGGGTGAAATCGGAAGGGAAGGAAGTTGGGCGCGGTGAAAGGGGTGGAAAGGGAGAGTTGCGGAGGGGAAGTCGGGGAAAGGGTGGGGTGAAATGGGAAGGGAAGGAAGTGGAGCGCAGTGAAAGGGGTGGAAAGGGAGAGCTGCGGAGGGGAAATCGGGGAAATGGCGGGGTGAAATGGGAAAGGAAGGAAGTTGAGCACAGTGAAAGGGGTGGAAAGGAAGAGTTGCGGAGGGGAAGTCGGGGAAAGGGTGGGGTGAAATGAGAAGGGAAGGAAGTGGAGCGCGGTGAAAGGGGTGGAAAAGGAGAGTTGCGGAAGAGAAGTCAGGGAAAGAGTGGGGTGAAATGGGAAGGAAAGGAAGTAGAGCGCAGTGAAAGGGGTGGAAAGGGAGAGCTGCGGAAGGGTAGTCGGAGAAAGGGTGGGGTGAAATGAGAAGGGAAGGAAGTGGAGCGCGGTGAAAGGGGTGGAAAAGGAGAGTTGCGGAGGAGAAGTCCGGGAAAGGGTGGGGTTAAATGGGAATGGAAGGAAGTGGAGCGCGGTGAAAGGGGTGGAAAGGGAGAGCTGCGGAGGGGAAATCGGGGAAAGGGTGGGGTGAAATGAGAAGGGAAAGAAGTTGAGCGCGGTGAAAGGGGTGGAAAGGGAGAGTTGCGGAGGGGAAGTCGGGGAAAGGGTGGGGCGAAATGGGAAGTGAAGGAAGTGGAGATGGCGGGTGGAAAGCGTGGGGAGTGAGAAGCCGTGCGGGAGTGGCGAAGAAACACCGTGGCGATTCGAAACATTTTGAAAAGTGGGGACAAGTTAGGTTTTCGCTGTCTTTTGATTAAAAAGATGAGTGTGAAAAGTTGAGTGTTACCTTATATAGAGACAGAGAGCTAGGTCAACAAGTGGAATGCTCACTAAGATTGTGGGCTGAGCCATGGAGCAATGATTGTGGGCTGGACTGCTTCTCAAGGACGCATCAAACTCGCCAGATTGTGGGCTGGGCCATGAAGCAATGATTGTGAGCTGGGCTGCTTCTCAAGGACGCATCAAACTCGCCAGATTGTGGGCTGGGCCATGAAGCAATGATTGTGAGCTGGGCTGCATCTCAAGGACGCATCAAACTCGCCAGATTGTGGGTTGGGCCATGGAGAATTGATTGTGGGCTGGGTTGCTTCTCACGGACGCATCTAGATTGTGGGCTGGGCCATCAAATGAAGGCCCATTGGGCTTCTTGGTGGATCGCGTGTCATAGGAGTAGGGTCATAGGAGTAGCTTTGCGGATCGCGGATCATCATAGGAGCAGATTGGGGAGCAAAAGAATCATATAGACACAAAGGAAAATAAAACAAGAACAACTCAAATTCAAAAAAAAAAACAAAAAAAGAGGTGGAAAGGGAAAGGTGCGGAGGGGAAATCGGGGAAAGGGTTTAGTGAAATCGGAAGGGAAGGAAGTTGGGCGCGGTGAAAGGGGTGGAAAGGGAGAGTTGCGGAGGGGAAGTCGGGGAAAGGGTGGGGTGAAATGGGAAGGGAAGGAAGTGGAGCGCGGTGAAAGGGGTGGAAAGGGAGAGCTGCGGAGGGAAAATCGGGGAAATGGCGGGGTAAAATGGGAAGGGATAGAAGTTGAGCATAGTGAAAGGGGTGGAAATGAAGAGTTGCGGAGGGGAAGTCGGGGAAAGGGTGGAGTGAAATGAGAAGGGAAGGAAGTGGAGCACGGTGAAAGGGGTGGAAAAGGAGAGTTGCGGAGGAGAAGTCGGGGAAAGGGTGGGGTGAAATGGGAAGGAAAGGAAGTGGAGCGCGGTGAAAGGGGTGAAAAGGGAGAGCTGCGGAGGGGTAGTCGGAGAAAGGGTGGGGTGAAATGGGAAAGAAAGGAAGTGGAGTGCGGTGAAAGGGGTGGAGAGGGAGAGCTACGGAAGGGAAATCGGGGAAATGGTGGGGTGAAATGGGAAGGGAAGGAAGTTGAGCGCGGTGAAAGGGGTGGAAAGGGAGAGTTGCGGAGGGGAAGTCGGGGAAAGGGTGGGGTGAAATGGGAAGGGAAGGAAGTGGAGCGCGGTGAAAGGGGTGGAAAAGGAGAGATGCGGAGGGGAAATCGGGGAAAGGGTGGGGTGAAATGGGAAGGGAAGGAAGTTGAGCGCGGTGAAAGGGGTGGAAAGGGAGAGTTGCGGAGGGGAAGTCGGGGAAATGGTGGGGCGAAATGGGAAGTGAAGGAAGTGGAGATGGCGGGTGGAAACCGTGGGGAGCGAGAAGCCGTGCGGGAGTGGCGAAGAAAGACCGTGGCGATTCGAAACATTTTGAAAAGTGGGGACAAGTTAGGTTGATTAAAAAGATGAGTGTGAAAAGTTGAGTGTTACCTTATATAGAGACAGAGAGCTAGGTCAACAAGTGGAATGCTCACTAAGATTGTGGGCTGAGCCATGGAGCAATGATTGTGGGCTGGACTGCTTCTCAAGGACGCATCAAACTCGCCAGATTGTGGGCTGGGCCATGAAGCAATGATTGTGAGCTGGGCTGCTTCTCAAGGACGCATCAAACTCGCCAGATTGTGGGCTAGGCCATGAAGCAATGATTGTGAGCTGGGCTGCTTCTCAAGGACGCATCAAACTCGCCAGATTGTGGGCTGGGCCATGAAGCAATGATTGTGAGCTGGGCTGCTTCTCAAGGACGCATCAAACTCGCCAGATTGTGGGTTGGGCCATGGAGAATTGATTGTGGGCTGGGTTGCTTCTCACGGACGCATCTAGATTGTGGGCTGGGCCATCAAATGAAGGCCCATTGGGCTTCTTGGTGGATCGCGTGTCATAGGAGTAGGGTCATAGGAGTAGCTTTGCGGATCGCGGATCATCATAGGAGCAGATTGGGGAGCAAAAGAATCATATAGACACAAAGGAAAATAAAACAAGAACAACTCAAATTCAAAAAAAAAAACAAAAAAAGAGGTGGAAAGGGAAAGGTGCGGAGGGGAAATCGGGGAAAGGGTGGGGTGAAATCGGAAGGGAAAGAAGTTGGGCGCGGTGAAAGGGGTGGAAAGGGAGAGTTGCGGAGGGGAAGTCGGGGAAAGGGTGGGGTGAAATGGGAAGGGAAGGAAGTGGAGCGCGGTGAAAGGGGTGGAAAGGAGAGTTGCGGAGGAGAAGTCGGGGAAAGGGTGGGGTGAAATGGGAAGGAAAGGAAGTGGAGCGCGGTGAAAGGGGTGAAAAGGGAGAGCTGCGGAGGGGTAGTCGGAGAAAGGGTTGGGTGAAATGGAAAAGAAAGGAAGTGGAGTGCGGTGAAAGGGGTGGAGAGGGAGAGCTACGGAGGGGAAATCGGGGAAATGGTGGGGTGAAATGGGAAGGGAAGGAAGTTGAGCGCGGTGAAAGGGGTGGAAAGGGAGAGTTGCGGAGGGGAAGTCGGGGAAAGGGTGGGGTGAAATGGGAAGGGAAGGAAGTGGAGCGCGGTGAAAGGGGTGGAAAGGGAGAGCTGCGGAGGGGAAATCGGGGAAAGGGTGGGGTGAAATGGGAAGGGAAGGAAGTTGAGCGCGGTGAAAGGGGTGGAAAGGGAGAGTTGCGGAGGGGAAGTCGGGGAAATGGTGGGGCGAAATGGGAAGTGAAGGAAGTGGAGATGGCGGGTGGAAAGCGTGGGGAGCGAGAAGCCGTGCGGGAGTGGCGAAGAAAGACCGTGGCGATTCAAAACATTTTGAAAAGTGGGGACAAGTTAGGTTGATTAAAAAGATGAGTGTGAAAAGTTGAGTGTTACCTTATATAGAGACAGAGAGCTAGGTCAACAAGTGGAATGCTCACTAAGATTGTGGGCTGAGCCATGGAGCAATGATTGTGGGCTGGACTGCTTCTCAAGGATGCATCAAACTCGCCAGATTGTGGGCTGGGCCATGAAGCAATGATTGTGAGCTGGGCTGCTTCTCAAGGACGCATCAAACTCGCCAGATTGTGGGCTGGGCCATGAAGCAATGATTGTGAGCTGGGCTGCTTCTCAAGGACGCATCAAACTCGCCAGATTGTGGGTTTGGCCATGGAGAATTGATTGTGGGCTGGGCTGCTTCTCACGGACGCATCAAGATTGTGGGTTGGGCCATCAAATGAAGGCCCATTGGGCTTCTTGGTGGATCGCGGGTCATATGAGTAGGGTCATAGGAGTAGCTTTGCGGATCGCGGATCATCATAGGAGCAGATTGGGGAGCAAAAGAATCATATAGACACAAAAGAAAATAAAACAAGAACAACTCAAATTCAAAAAAAAAAACAAAAAAAGAGGTGGAAAGGGAAAGCTGCGGAGGGGAAATCGGAGAAAGGGTGGGGTGAAATCGGAAGGGAAGGAAGTTGAGCGCGGTGAAAGGGGTGGAAAGGGAGAGTTGCGGAGGGGAAGTCGGGGAAAGGGTGGGGTGAAATGGGAAGGGAAGGAAGTGGAGCGCGGTGAAAGGGGTGGAAAGGGAGAGCTGCGGAGGGGAAATCGGGGAAATGGCGGGGTGAAATGGGAAGGGAAGGAAGTTGAGCACAGTGAAAGGGGTGGAAAGGAAGAGTTGCGGAGGAGAAATCGGGGAAAGGGTGGTGTGAAATGAGAAGGGAAGGAAGTGCTTAATACTTAATACCCTTTATGACGAGAAAGGTTGGCATTGGATCTAATTGCATTAACATGTTTCTCACTGAGGATAAGGAAGAGCCTCTGTTCAACATGTTTCTCACTGAGGAGATAAAAAAGTACATTACCCCCAAGGAGAATCTTGTTGGGAAGAAGATAAACATATGTTTAGAACAGAGAGTTTACAACACTATGAAGATGGAGCTAGAGACGTACATGGACTATGCGATGATGATTGGAACTTAGCACAAAACCTTATAGTCAACAGGTGTGACCCGTTTGCCTACAAGCCGGTGCTTAACAAGAGCTTCCTGATGATAGAAACGTAAGGTGGGGAAACAACATTCTATGTTTTGTAATCCATTTGCTTGTCTAATCTTTTGCTTTATTTTGAAACCAATTGTAACATTTCCAGTTATGTTTGACTTTAACTAGTTGAGTTGAAAGTGGGCAAAAAGGACATTCATGGAATATTATAATAAAAACCATAAGCATCAGATTTTAAGTTACAGAACCAATGGTGCAAACTACCATCATTTACCTCTAACACCATTTTCTCAGGTGATAATGCCATCATCTACTCTAAGTTAAAAAGAGAATGGACTTACCTAATGAGACAAAAAAAAAAAAAACACTAACCCAAGTGAATTGGCATTTTCAACTTGGTACTAGAGACATGATTTGAGTCTTGATTCGTCCCATACACATTTGGATTTCTCTGTAGATCGGTAGATTCTGGGGGCATCGAGGCTGCAAGCTTGTGACTGCTGTGTCCATAAGCTGCGCTACATAAGCTGGAGGGTACTGCCTCTCCGTGCACATCTGCAAGTCACGAGAAAAGCAAAGTTCAATGTCTTACTATGACAATGCAGTTTGACTCAGTTTTAGGATGAGTGATACTTCCAAGCAATTTTTCCATTACCTGAATCATGATCCAAGTGGCAACACAGGACGTGATTAACTCTGAAGGCATTTGAGCCTCTTTTTTCTCTGAACCATTTTGTGAGATCGAATCGTTGTTAGCCATAGGCTTTGATGCGTCTGAGGGAGATGGGTTGTGATGATGATGCTCAATGCTGCCACTTGCGTGCTCTTCCTGTTTGACTACTATAGAGCTGCGTAACGGCTGATGTTTGCCAATCATGTCTAAGGCTTCTTGGATCATTTTGATGGCATCTTCTCCTTCCTTCACAGATGATGCAGCCTAGAACCGTAGAGTGATAACAACTCAGCAAAAATATATGTAATGTTACAAGAGAATATATAAAAGTGGCTGAATCAATACCGTAATAGCTGCATCCACCATTGCTTTCGCTCTTGTCTTTGAGACCTTGACAATTTCTAGCATCTCTGGCTCCATTTCCTGTCACACAGCACAAATATAAGCTAACTAACGTTAATCAGAAGGTAGAGTTTCCGTGGGCGACACAATATCTACAACTATGAACAATTCGAGATCAGTAGTTCATTACCTTTTCATCTAAAGCATGCTGTAGAGCAAGTGCTCGCTGAATCTCAGCTTCTCGTCCTTTGCTATAATCTATGATACATGACTGATTAGTCTGATGTGGGATACTAGTGTCGGTTGATACTTTACCATGCAGAATAGGAGCATTCATATCACCCTGTAGACAATTAATGGGTCAGGCAAACATTTTAAGCATTTGACTCAGAAATAGTCAAATCCATCTCTCTCTACCTGATTCAGAGAAGGACTCATGGAACAGTCAGCATTTTCAAGTCCATATGGAGGGAAAATAGCAGATAAACCAAGGTTTGGATTCCCATTTTGTTGTGCTTCTTTCTTCATGGATAAACACTTATCAATCTGCCTCCTTAGACCTTCTGGCATGTATTCCAATGGATTTGAAGGCATGCAATCAATGTCCTGTTAAGAAAAAAACAATGGTTCAACGACTGAGACCTTATCATCAATATATAATAAAAGATTAATTACCTTAACTAACTCAACGCCCAAGTCATCGAACAGAACATTGCATTGATTATGGTCAACAGTGAGAATTTTCCCATCATGAATCTCTCGTGTTATGGGATGGATGGCAATGACTCTGTTACCAACTGCTAATGGCCGAGCCAAATCTGTAGGAAGCCCTTCCCTAGCACCAGTTCGAAGCTCTGTGTAATGCTTTCTCACAGACTCACGGTACTGCTTGAGTTTCTCCCTCTCTTCCTGTAAGAATCTCTCAGAGAACCTTCGAGCTCTACCAAGAGAGCTACAAAAAAGAAGAGTAAGCTTTAAAATCTACAAATGTTCTCTCAATAACAAAACTTGAACAAACCTTTTAATGACACTCCATTCAAGACGAGTGAGTCTTGGAACGTGACCAAGTCCCACGTGATTTAAGTAATCGACGAACTCCATCTTTGCAAACCAGGGATGGTCGATAGCACTATAAAACCACTCAAATATGCACCTTCGACGTGCCAAGGGATACGACATATAAGTAGAAAGCTCATCCTGAAAATTGGAATTTAAAAAAAATATCAGAACCAGAGTTTGAATGCTTTCATAAGAGAAGTTGAAGTTAGAGGCTACTCCACCTTTAATAACAACTCCTGTTCTGAAAGAGATCTGGAACTACGAGGAACTTTATGAACGGTTTCAGAAGATTTAGCTCTTTCTTGTAAGCTTTTCTTCAGACTCGCCTTACGCCTGTTTGGAGGTTTCTGTGGTGGTGAAGTGGCTGGACATGAATCAGAATCTTGTTTAGTTGACACTACTACATCCATAGCAGAATGTTTCTTATCGCTCATTGTAGTAGATTCCTCCAACTCCTTAGCAGTTTTCAACTGTTTTGACTGAGAGGGACCTTGACCAGTGCGTTTTGTTCTAAGATAGGACTTCATATTATGGTTTTCTTGAGCTAACTCCTGTCACACAATAAACCAAATTATATGTCAAGGATCTCTAACTTGATTCAAAGGATAGTAATCACAGATCACAGAGCCTAACTAAGATTAAAATTTAATGTACAAATGAAGCAATATAGAGATACCTTTTTGTTTATGGATTTGTTCTGAGAAGAATCAGGTGGTGATTCATCTCCTAGCTTCTGAAAATTAAAAACAATTCATATGTTAAGCTAAAAAGATGAAAAAGAAAAGGAGATTAAAAGAATTATCTTGCTACCTTTGGTTTGCGTTTTCTTCTTAAACTAGCACTAGTAGGTTCCGGCTGTAGCTTCCCAGCATTACAATCAGTTGAAGCTTGCGTTGAAGGTTTTGGTTTTCTATTGTAAACAGCATTCCCAATAGCAGAGATTGCATGTAGCAGACTCTCATCTGGTTCTGAATTTGCTTTTTCCCCATGACTGCTGGTGGACGTAGTAGCTTCCGGTGAGCTAGGTTTCTCGTCCATGTCGTTTTCTATTCTCTCTTCCTTCACCTGAGGAGATGATTCTGGAACCCAACGCAATATAGTAAAATTAATAAAAGTAATGGCAGGCTCTTCTTTTAAACCCAATCTACATACTCATTGCCAAAATATAGAAGGAAAAAAAAACATAAAAATTCAGGTATATTCAACCAAACATAGCTCACCTGATTCCATCAATGCTGAAGGAAGAAATGAAGCTGATAATTCAGCTAAGGCTTGCAGAGCATCAAATTCATCTATACATAAAAATACAGACAATAAGTTTCAGGTTCCGTAGAAGATGATGATACTTATTATAAAATGGACAATGCAGGATAAGTAAATATCCAAATCTCACAATAGTAAAGAGTTAAACGAAAATATGTAAGAGCCTATATAAGTAATGATAAATACTTTCAGCATTGGGGATAACACTGGAACATATTTTTGGAAGTTGTAATGAGGCATCAAGTTAAACTATTACTGGTTATTACCTCCGGAAGTAAGTTTGTTATCTATGTTCTTTGGGCTGCGCGGTGAATATGTCCCTCTTGAGGCTTCACGACCAGCCTTTCGTCTCTTTGATTTAACTCTGAGCCCCTCAGTAGCACTGCTTGCTCCTCCGTTGTCATCAGAAGAATCACCCTCTGCTTCTTCGACTTTTACTCTCTTCTTGTAGACCCTTTTCCCCTTCCGTGGAACCTCCATTTCCCCAACCTCTTCCATATCAGATTCACGCTTCTTTTCTCGGCTACTTCCCACCCATGATTGAGCTTTCCTCGTCCGTGACTAGTCAATGCACAAAGTTAAGTTCAGTAAATCAAGATTTGGCAGAAAAATAAATAAAAGGATAACTGCTCAGGAGTTACCATTTTCTCCCAGTTCTTTATTGGTGAGTTGTCGCTGAGTTCTTTGGGAGACCCTCCTCCCCTTCTGGATGCCTCTACTAATGCTAATTCTAAATAACGTTCAACATCATCATTGGCATCAAGTCGTTGCTTTCTGGCTCTTTTATTTGGTGGAGTAGAGCCTTCCCCATCATCCCGTGAAGTTTGTACAGGAACACGAGGTGTACGTTTGCCAGTGGCACGTCGATGAGTTCCTACATGAATTTCCAATCAAATTTACACATTCTTGAACGTATTGATTTGGCTTCTTCAGACGAATAATATTTAGGAGAATGATGAGTTAGGCACTTTACCATTACCTCGTGCTTGCTTCAAAAACTTGAGACATCCGTCAGTGGAGGACGCAACTGGATGATCTCTATCAACTTCCTCTCGAGAATCACTAAGCTGAGGCTTTGCACGTTTGCGCTTTTTCTCTTTCTTCGGTGTTTCTGAAACATCAGGGCCTTCTCCTTCACTGCCACTCCCTTCCTAGAAGAAAATACCATTAGAATGGGATACAAACCAGTCCACATAACCTTCTTAAATACACTAAATGACCCAATAGATTAGCCACATAGGGTAACACAAAACTCAGAGTTAACGGTTTTACTGTTTACTCACGTTAATAACTAGAGGTTATTTTATCATCTAGTCACTTTCACAGAGTGTCATTGGTGGGCCAGCACGTAGTTAAATAGAGTTCTCACCATGACACTGTAATGATCGGTCATCATAGCAATAAGGCCAGCTACAGAGGCAGTTCCTTCCGGAAGAGACAAATATGCCTGGAGGAAGAAGAAGAAGCAAAGTTATATAGTTTTCACATCAAATACTAATTAAAACTGAGATACAAAACAAGATTGTCTTGAATCATACCTTATTCATATTAAAGAGAGCTTCCACCATCTCAACATTCCTACTATTCCGGATAGCAGCAGCCACCTGGACAAACAAAAAAAAAACAGTCTTAAAGAACTCTAATGCCAACTCATGTGATGTGAAATAGAGACAGTTAATTTACCTTTCTCCAGTCCTGTCCGTACTTCCGGTAAGAGTCATAGAACCGCTCAAGCTCTGCTTTGGTCCATTGAGATCCCAGCTTATCAGACAATTTCTTCTTCTAAACAATAAGCAAAAAAAAAAGGATAGTTAATACATCACAGAGTAGTAGTAACACAACTGATTTAAAAATGTCAAGAAGAATACTCACACGCAGCTTATTCTCTCTAGAGCTCCTCTTTGGCGAGGGTTGTTCATTAGTGAAACGCTTGTTCACACTCCTCGACTTCCTAACCGTCGGTGCCATTTCTCTGAAACAAAGATTCTCAAAATATATTTATAAAAAAAAAAGACAACTTTACGAGACTAAATCGATAATTATTCACAAAGTCAGAAGCTTTGAGCAAGATTTCGAGGAAACGAGTTGAGAAATTTAAAATTGAAACTCAAAAAAATCGAATCGAAACTCCTCAAAATCTGAAACCGATTCGCTCAGAAGAAGAAAAAAAAACTACAAAAGGAAGTAGATTCAAAACGACGTAGCTTTGGAGTGAATAACTTAGACACGAGTGTAGAGAATTCAAAACGGAAGAAAAAAGGAAAAACCTTTGAAAACCCTAAATCGAAGCAGATCCAGTGACGATTCACTTACCAGTTCCGTGTTAATAGACGCCGAAACACATAGAGAGAGAGAGAGAGCGCGAGACGAAGCAGGAGGTTTGAGAGCCTTTTGTTTCAAAAAGAGAGATCGATTATAAATTTCAAATCGAGGGTTTTTGGAGAGATAAGTAATTATTAAAAAAAAGAAAAAAAAAAGAGGAGAGAGAGTCAAAGAAAAAAAAGAAATTCAAGCTCAAACAAAGAGAGAGAAAAGTTAGAGAGAGAAAAGTCCTTTCAAAGGGGATCCGACGGTCGGCCGGCGCGTGAGCGTCCGTGCCGCCGCCGGAACCCTTTTCCTTTTGATAAAATCATCCGGGCCTGTCCCTCCTTCTCCTTTTCGGTGTCCGTCGGTCGGAGCTCAGATCAGCCACCATCCGGTGTGGTTCTGGTACGGGAGTTACGGCGGGGTTTGCGGATAGGAGGGGGGGGTTGTCAGTAGTGCGAGTTTTAGCTCCGGGAGGCGGAGGCTCTCACAGCTCCGTCGACGCCGGTTTTTGTCTCCGCGGTGGGAAAGCTCCCTTAGTTCTGCCGTCGTCGGATCTAGCTTCCGGGGGGTAAAGGCTATCACAGCTTTATGTCGCCGGCTTCAGTCCCCTAGGCTTTTAGGGTTTATTTTTTTCCGTTTGTTTTTGTTTGGGTGTTTGGTCGTTGGTTTGGAGTGGTTTCTGGTCGCGTCGGAGGAGAGAAAGATCTCCGACGGAAAGAGTGTGGTTGCATGCGAGGCTTTGGGCGGCTGCGGTTAAAGGGGGTGGATGAGATCTCGCCACGGCGATTGATTCTCTCCGTTTTTTAGAGTCCCATAAGCCTTTGACGGTGAAGAGGTTCGGAACTTCGGAGTTCCGGTGTGGCTGGCTGATCCGATGGAGGGATCTCCGGCGAGGAAGAGAAGCAGGTGTGTTGCGTCGATCTCGCGACGCGTGACCCTTGAAGCCGAGGATGTTGACACGTGTCCAAGCGAGGAAAAGAGTTATCTGCGAGGCGGCCGCGCTTCAATCCTGTGTTTGGTTCTAGGGTTTCTCAAGGTGGACCGCTGGATTGGGCCCAATTGTGTAACGAATTTTGGCCATGTAGTTCTAGTGAGCTTTTATTGTATTCAGTTTCTGGGCTGGGCCCGTTTATATTAATTAAAAACTATTGACGGAAAAAAAAAGAGGAGAGAGAGTGATTGATATAAGGTGTTGCCGCGAAACTTGAACAGCCAATAAGAACTCCCCCTACTCGTCATTTTCATCTCTTTTTCTCTTCCTTTCTTGTGCAATATCAAATACCAAGCCCAATTTCAAATTCATGACATAAAGGCCCATACTCATAGAGTCGAGAGGAGAGGACAAGGACAGAGAATATTCTACCAATTACAACGAGAATAGTCAAAGAAGATAACTGAACTCGACTAGGAATATCAAACGCAAGAGCTATTTTGGTTTCAAACTTCATGATGAATGTTATGTTCAAATATTGATTTGGGAAGTGATGTTTATAAGTGATCAGACTGTCTTGGTAAACCAGACAAGGAAGTGTGAAAGTGGCGGATCTAGAGATGAATTGAATGTTACGGGGGGCATTATCAAAATTGTTTAAGGAATCAACCGGGGCATTAAGAACACTATCAAAATTTTACATGGAATTTTTAAAAATTCATCCGGAGCATCTGCCCCACCCTTTGACCATGTGGCTCTGCGACTGTGTGAAACCAAAAACCTCTGTGAAGAAGAGAATGTGTGGTGGGCTAAAATATATATATAAGGTTGAAGGAATGAGTCAATATTGGTTTATGTGGACTAAGTCTATGGCAAATGGCACAAAGTACAAACCATGGACCTTATAGAAGTTTAAAGATTTTGAACAAATAAGCTCCATATGATTTGATGCAAGACTTGCAAAAGTCAAATAAAATCTTGACTTTTTTTTATGAGAATCATAACTTGTTACTTACCACACAAAACGCAAACAAACCAAAAAAAAATGGCAATGATGATTCCAAGCCAATCTTATAGCTATTCTTGTATTGTAATTTCCTTGTATTATTCCCTCTTCTTGATTTCCTTCGTTCTACATACTCTTGCTTCTCCTACGCTCCATCATTGCCATCACAGCCAGAGAGATGCTTGTTTGATCCAAAAATGGTATTTATTTTTGTGATGTTTGTTGGAATCAATCAAATAAAGAATCTAAAGATAAAACTTAGATTCTTGAGGTTTAGGAGAAATCTTAAAAGAATCAAATGAGAAATGAACATCAAAAGAGTTTATTGATTTTAGATTGTATTACATGTAGGATTACAAGTGTAAATAAATCTAATAATCCATAAACTCTTTGTAAGAAGTGTTCTAAAGAAGAAGAGATCCCCCTCTCATAAGGAAATAGTTCCTTATTTATAGAAGAGAGATATAGGGTTTCATAACAAAGTGGGCCTAGTTCATTGTCTTAATGGGCCTTGAGGGAGGATGTAAATCCACCCCCAACAGTAAGTCCCCCAAGTTCGTTGAGAGAGATGGAATCGATCTCTGCGAAGTTTACGAATAGGGTTTATTAGACAATGAACTAGACACACTCATGCCTATGACGGTTTTGGCGAGTTTATTTTGAACTTGTGCCTAGTAAAAAGCGAGTTTGCTTTAAACTCGTGCTTAGCGAAAGACGAGTTTACTTGACTCATGCTAAGACTGAGGCGAGTTTACTGAGAACTCGTGCCTAGTGGAAGGAGAGCTTCTATAAACTCATGCCTAGCCAAAGATGAGTTTTTGTAAACTCGTGTCTAACAATAAGCGAGTCGACCGCAAACTCGTGCTTGATAAAAAGCAAGTTCAATTTAAACTCGTGCCTAAAATACACGTTTACCGAACTATTGCCGACCCGAAGTCTCGTGTTGAGATCGTGTGTGCCGAGCAAGTTGTTGGTTTGTGTGTTCGTCAGGCTATAATGATGTTGAGAAAGCGTGCTGGTTGTGACAGGCTTGGTGGACTTCTTGTGTTGATCTTGGTGTAGAAGATGAAGACGCTCTGTTTTTAGGAGTTGTAACAGAACCGAGGATGAGATGGAGAGAAGCCTTTGGGATAAATGCTCATGAGCTTAAACTTCCAACAAGGGCTTGCGAGCAGGAACGGATCATCAGCTCAACTCCAGAGCTTGTTCTCATCAAACTCTTCTTGTCTCAAGCTTGTGCCGGTTGCGGTAAGTTTTGGAGTGAAGGAGACAATGCCATGCCCTGAGTCCATCGGTTCTCTCGTGAGTCTGAAGAAGCTCGATGTTGAAGCCACCACCGGTACAAGAATAGCACCAGAACTGTGATGTTCCCGGTCGGTGATAACATTTTCACTGGTGCTATTGTCGTGGTCTGGCCTTGAACATAGAAACATAAGAGACTTCGTGTTCTTCATCTTGGAGCAATGGCCGAGGGAGTCAGGAAGAGGTTCAGAGAAACGGTTACTGACGAGACCAAGAACGCAATGACCTTGAACGCAAAGACCAGAGCTGTGATGTTCTTGATCGGTGATAACATCTCCGGTGGTGCTATCTAGTGGTCGCAAACATCTCCTTTGACTTGACAAAGGCTTTATCGGAATAAAACAAACTCGCCGGAGAAACAGACGTCGCGGTGAAGACACAAGATCGATGAAATTCCAAGACTCTAGCTTGACTTCGACAAACGTAATCCATCTTAGGCATCTGGGAAAATCGTGTTTCATGGACTAGAAGAAGCTCGAGCGGTCCTGAGAGCTTCGCCGGCGGATTGAGACTGAAGAAGAAAGGAGTTGGACTTGCTAAGATGGAGCTCTGTTGTTACTGCGAGCTCTGGCTTTTGATGAGCTTGAAATTGACAGCTTGAAGTTTCAGGTTCAGGTTTGTGGCGAGATCGAAACACTCAAAGTCGTTTCTGTTCGTCAAGCTTGTGACAGTCACGGCGACCTTGTCTCGAGAGCTCGAGGTGATTTCGTCTCTGCTTCTGCCGGGATCGAATATGGTCATCGTCATCTCTCTTCTCTCTCCGAGCCGTCGATCTTGGTTCACGCATCTAATGATGATGAAGACAGCACCTGTCTCATGTTGTCGATCTTAAAGGACGAGCCTTTCGTTGATTTGCGATGTCACAAATCAAGAACAAAGCTGAACTCCTCTCTCAGCTGCCGTTGACGAAGCGGCTTCAATCAAGCTTTCTCTTTTGCTCCAGCAAGAGCTCACGAGCTTGACCTTCGCGGGATCCATTCTTTAAGAGATCGGGTCTTTTAATGACGCGCTGCTAGGAAAGTGGCTGACGAGATTGCCTGTTGTCGGCGATAACGGACCGGAGCTCGGCGGGTGAGAAAGCAGCGATGGCGAGATAGAAATAATAACTTCATCTCCAAGAGTCGTAACCGATCATAGCTTCTCCTAAAGTCAGAAATAATATATTTTTTTATTATTCTTATTCCTCTCACAGATTAAGCATGTGTATGTTATTGCTATGATTATGAATCGAGATTTAATAATGAGATGAGATTGTGAAACTTATCTTTTCAAAGATGATTTCAATACTCGGCTCTTGATGAGAGTCCCATCCCCACAAAAACAAAGCTTTCATGAGATGATGAAGTTAGATATAGGATTCTCTTAAATTTGATATCTTTTGAAGAAAATTCTCCTTAGCCCCCTCCTTCTAGCGCCAATTGTTTGATCCAAAAATGGTATTTATTTTTGTGATGTTTGTTGGAATCAATCAAATAAAGAATCTAAAGATAAAACTTAGATTCTTGAGGTTTAGGAGAAATCTTAAAAGAATCAAATGAGAAATGAACATCAAAAGAGTTTATTGATTTTAGATTGTATTACATGTAGGATTACAAGTGTAAATAAATCTAATAATCCATAAACTCTTTGTAAGAAGTGTTCTAAAGAAGAAGAGATCCCCTGTTGGAAGTAAACTAGAAGTTAACTTGGAGACCAAGCAACACTAATAATGTTAAGTGTAGGAGAAAAGGAAAACTTCCATTGTTGTGTTTAGGAAGTTTGAGATCTATATAAAGAGATATTGAGTTGTTATATCTCTTATATAAAGAGATATTGAGTTGTTATATCTCTTATATAAACTCTCTCAAAACTTGGAAGGATCTATATAAAGAGATATTGAGTTGTTATATCTCTTATGAGTTTGTGAGAGATCTTTGTGAGAGCTTAAGTTTTGAGAGAGTTTTACTTAAGCTAATAATAAGAAGTTGAGCTGTTCTTATTAAGATCTTTGAGTTGATACATCGAGGTTAAAACAATATTTGGTATCAGAGCAAACCATGGGAGAAATCACAACAACCTCGACTTCGCTGATGAAAAAAGAAGGAGGATCCTCGTCCATTAGTTGTCCGATGCTTACCTCGAGCAATTACACTGTGTGGGCAATCCGGATGAAAATTCTTCTCAAAGTACATAAAGCTTGGGATGTGATCGAGAAAGAATCAGATGAGTTAGACAAGAACGACATGGCTGTTGCACTGATCTTTCAATCTATTCCTGAAGCACTTATACTACAAGTTGGTGATTTAGATAATGCGAAAAAGGTGTGGGAAGCAATCAAGGCGAGACATATGGGAGCGGACAGAGTGAAAGAAGCAAGACTTCAAACATTAATGGCAGAGTTTGATCGCTTGAAGATGAAAGAAAGTGATACGATTGATAGCTTTGTAGGAAAACTATCAGAAATAGCATCAAAATCATCTGCTTTAGGCGAAAACATTGAGGAGAAGAAGTTGGTGAAAAAATTTCTTTCATCTCTCCCGCGCAAGAAGTATATACATATAGTTGCCTCCCTAGAGCAAGTTCTAGATCTTAAAACCACAAGTTTTGAAGATATAATAGGTCGACTAAAAGCTTATGAAGAAAGAGTTTGCGAAGAAGAAGAAGATGAAGCTCAAGATAACCAAAGCAAATTGCTTTATGCGAATAATGAGACGCCACAGTCGCAACCAGGACGAGAGTATCGTGACTATCAAGGAGATTACAGAAACAGAGGTCGAGGAGGACGTTTCTATGGCAGAGGAGGACGAGGACGTGGTAGATGGTCTAGAGACGTAGACATGAGCAAGATGGTATGTTTCCGGTGTGACAAACTTGGGCACTTTGCATCAAGTTGCCCAGACAGATTGTTGAAACTACAAGAGACTTATGAGAATAAGGAAGATGAGACACGAGAAGCAGATGCTTTGATGATGCATGAGATCGTGTATCTAAACGAAGGGAGTATAAAACCTAAAGAGTTTGAAGTATGTACGAATGGAGATAACATATGGTACCTAGACAACGGAGCAAGCAATCATATGACTGGAAATCGTAACTACTTTCAAACTCTTGATGAAACCATCACAGGGAAAGTAAGATTCGGAGATGACTCACGCATTGATATTAAAGGGAAAGGATCGATCAAGTTTAGCTGCAAGAATGGAGATAACAAGACATTATCCGATGTATATTTCATCCCGGAGTTGAGAAGTAACATTATAAGCCTTGGTCAGGCAACTGAGTCAGGTTGTGATGTTAGGATGAAAGAAGAATACCTTACTCTTCATGATAAGGATGGAAACTTGATTACCAGAGCTAAGAGAGCAAGGAATCGTTTATACAAAGTTATAATGGAATGCGTCGAGTCGAAGTGTCTTCAACTCATGAGTATGGATGATGCAACAACATGGCATGCACGGCTCGGTCATATCGGATCAGAATCATTGAAAACAATGATAAGGAAAGAGCTGGTTATTGGATTACCTAAGATGACAGTCGATAGAGAAACATGTGCATCATGTTTGATTGCCAAGCAAGCAAGGCGTCCGTTCCCGCAAGCAACTTCGTATCGAGCTGATCAGGTGTTGGAGCTAGTACATGGAGACCTTTGTGGTCCAATTTCTCCGTCTACAGCAGCACGAAACAGATACATCTTTGTCATTATCGATGACCATTCGCGATACATGTGGTCTATTCTACTAAAAGATAAAGGAGAGGCGTTTACAAAGTTCAAAAACTTTAAAACACTTGTAGAACTGGAGACAAAGATGAAGATCAAGTGTTTCAGAACCGATCGAGGTGGAGAGTTTACATCTACAGAGTTTAACAAGTTCTGCGAAGAGAATGGAATATTGAGGCACTTGACTGCTCCATACTCTCCGCAGCAGAACGGAGTCGTGGAGAGAAGAAACCGGACGCTTATGGAGATGACACGGAGTCTTCTAAAGCACATGTCTATGCCAAATCATCTTTGGGGAGAGGCTGTGCGTCATGCTACATATCTAATCAACAGGGTCGCCACTCGAGTATTGGTGTCTCAGACTCCATATGAAGTTTTTAAAGGGAAGAAACCGAAGATAGATCACTTACGCGTCTTTGGATGTGTTTGTTACGCAAAAGTTGATACTCCATACGTAAAAAAACTCGACGACAGGTCCAGAACCTTAGTACATCTGGGAACTGAACCAGCATCAAAAGCTTACAGGCTTTATGATCCTAAGAACCGACGGATAGTAGTGAGCAGAGATGTACACTTCGATGAGACAAAATTATGGGAATGGAAGTCATCCGGATCTGAGACACGAGAAGATCAACCCGGAACTTTCAGAATTACAATAGGAAACTATGGAAACAGAGGAGTTCGAGAATCAGAGATAGAGGAAACAGATCAAGATGACAGTGGTGAGATAATCGAAGAGCAAGAGGAAGGACCATCTGTTGAGATAAGCGATGGATCAGATGATATACAGGAAGAAGTTGTTCCTTTAAGAAGATCAACACGGGTTCACAAGCCACCAAGTTACTTGGAAGACTATGTGTATTTAGCTGAAGTAGAAGGAGAACGTTTGTTGCTCTTGCTTAATGATGAGCCATGGGATTTTAACAGTGCTATAGAAGAGAAAGTGTGGAGAGATGCTTGTGATGAAGAAATTACTGCGATCGTCAAGAACAAGACATGGCATCTCGTAGACTTGCCTCCTGGTGCTAAAGCGATTGGATTAAAATGGATATTCAAGATCAAACGCAACGCCGATGGAAGCATAAACAAGCACAAGTCGAGACTTGTTGCAAAGGGATATATACAGAGACATGGTATTGACTTTGAGGAAGTGTTTGCTCCAGTTGCTCGTATTGAAACAATAAGATTCATCATCGCCTTGGCTGCGTCGCATGCATGGGAAATACATCACTTAGATGTCAAGACAGCTTTTCTCAATGGTGATTTAAAGGAGGACGTCTATGTTAAGCAGCCGGAAGGATTCATAGTAAAGGGGAGTGAGCACAAGGTATACAAACTTGACAAGGCTTTGTATGGTTTAAAGCAGGCTCCGAGAGCATGGAATGAAAAATTAAACAAAGCACTTGGCGAGATGAGCTTTGTGAAGTGTTCTAAAGAACATTCATTGTATCGAAAGCAACAAAGGGGGCACATTCTATTGGTGGCAGTATATGTGGATGATCTTCTTGTGACAGGATCAAATATCGACATGATAGTTGAGTTCAAGCGAGGAATGTCAGCACGGTTTGAGATGAGTGATTTGGGTTTGCTTACCTATTATCTAGGCATTGAGGTGGTTCAGTGTGAGGAAGGCATAAAACTTGTGCAAGAGAGATATGCAAAGAAAATATTGGAGGATTCAGGTATGAACGGATGCAATGCTGTTCATACACCAATGGAGTCAGGGTTAAAACTTTCTATGGCACCAAACGAGGAAGCAGTTGACGAGACAGAATACAGAAGACAGATTGGTTGCCTTCGCTATTTGATTCACACACGACCTGATCTATCATATTGTGTAGGTGTGTTAAGTAGATATATGCACCAACCGAAGGTTTCTCATGCAGCAGCACTGAAACAAGTACTTAGGTACTTGAGAGGAACACTATCGTATGGGCTCATGTTTAAACGAACTGATAGAAGAGAACTTGTGGGATATGTCGATAGTGGGCATAACATTGATGAAGACGATGGGAGGAGCACCACCGGACATATCTTCTATCTGAATGATTGTCCGATATCATGGAGTTCAATGAAGCAAGAAACAGTAGCGTTGTCGACTTGTGAAGCAGAATTCATGGCAGCCACCGAAGCGGCCAAGCAAGCAATATGGCTACAAGAACTTCTTGAAGAAGTTACAGAGACACCGTATGCAAAGACGACCATATACATTGATAATAAGTCAGCAATCGCTCTTACAAAGAACCCTGTTTTTCATGGACGAAGTAAACACATACACAAGCGATATCACTTCATAAGAGAGTGTGTTGAGAACAACCAGATCGAGGTTCATCATGTACCTGGCACCGAACAGAAAGCTGATATATTGACTAAAGCACTTGGAAGGATCAAGTTTAAAGAAATGAGAGAACTCATTGGAGTACACGAAGAGAACTTCAAGTTTAAAGGGGAGATTGTTGGAAGTAAACTAGAAGTTAACTTGGAGACCAAGCAACACTAATAATGTTAAGTGTAGGAGAAAAGGAAAACTTCCATTGTTGTGTTTAGGAAGTTTGAGATCTATATAAAGAGATATTGAGTTGTTATATCTCTTATGAGTTTGTGAGAGATCTTTGTGAGAGCTTAAGTTTTGAGAGAGTTTTACTTAAGCTAATAATAAGAAGTTGAGCTGTTCTTATTAAGATCTTTGAGTTGATACATCGAGGTTAAAACAATATCCCCCTCTCATAAGGAAATAGTTCCTTATTTATAGAAGAGAGATATAGGGTTTCATAACAAAGTGGGCCTAGTTCATTGTCTTAATGGGCCTTGAGGGAAGATGTAAATCCACCCCCAACAATGCTCTTCTCGAGTTCAAAAACGAGTTTCATTCAGATGCAGCGTTGCATTCATGGAACAAGAGTAGAGATTGCTGTTCTTGGAGAGGTGTCACGTGCGATGCTAAATCTGGAAAGGTGAATTCGCTTTACCTTGATACCATCTCTTTAAACAACTCTTTGAAACCAAATAGTGGTCTCTTCAAACTTCATCATCTTCATAACCTATCCCTTAGAAACTGTAGTCTCCATGGGGAAATTCCTTCTTCATTAGGAAACTTTTTACACCTCACACTTCTTGACCTTTCCCATAATAATTTATTAGGTCAAATTCCACTTTCAATAGGGAACCTTTCTAGTCTCATAGTTCTTGATCTTTGGGGTAACAATTTAGTAGGTCAAGTTCCAGTTTCACTAAGAAACCTAACCCAACTAAGATACTTGATCCTCTCCCACAACAAACTAAGTGGCAATATTCCTGTTTCATTTGCCAATTTAACAAAGCTATGTGAACTATATCTTCAAAACAATTCCTTGGGCTCCACGCTTCCTGACATGAGTGGATTACACAATTTAGAGTACTTTGATGCGAGTGAAAACTCATTTATTGGACCTTTTCCCACATCTTTATTCACAATACCTTCTCTAATATCTGTTAACTTGGAGAGAAACCATTTTAAAGGAGCTATCAAGTTTAGGAATATGTCTTCATCATCTAGGTTTAAGTTTCTAAACTTTGCTCAAAACAACTTAGATGGTCCAATCCCGGAACTGATATCTCAATGCCATAACCTAGAAGAGTTACATCTTAGTTACAACAATCTCAATGGGTCAATACCAAAGTCTCTATCAAAGCTATTTAAACTCGAATACTTTTGCCTTACCAACAACAACATGGAAGGGGAAGTACCAAGTTGGATAAGGAGATTGACTATGGTGGCATTTTCTAACAACTCTTTCAACAGTTTTGGACCATCATCACAAGTTCTAGATAAAACACAAGTCAAGTGGTTGGATCTTAGCTCAAATGCTCTCCAAGGACCGTTGCCTCATTGGATCTGCATGCTTACATCAGTAGAGATCTTGATCTTGTCCAACAATCTACTCAACGGCTCAATCCCTCCATGTTTAAAGAACTCCACAACTTCTCTTACAGATTTGGTTCTACGTAACAATAGCTTCAGTGGGACACTTCCAGATATATTTAGTAACGCCACCAAGTTAATATCACTTGACGTCAGCCGCAACCAGCTAGAAGGAGAGCTTCCAAAGTCCTTGATCCATTGCACTCGTCTTCAGCTTCTGAACGTGAGAAGCAACAGAATCAAAGACACGTTTCCGTTTTGGTTGGGATCTTTGCCGTCATTACATGTACTCATCCTCAGATCAAACAAGTTTCACGGACCGCACGTGTCTACAAAGTTCCAAAGCTTAAGAGTCATCGACGTCTCGCATAATGACTTCACTGGTACGTTACCAACTTTCTACTTCTCCGAGTGGCTTGAGATGACCACGGTGGGGGTTGAAGACGACAGCTTCATGATCTCTGACGTTCCTTACATGGGGAAGGTGCTTAACGCTACCGCCTCGTACATTAGCTCAATGGAGATAGTTAATAAAGGAGTGGAGATGGAGTTTAAGAGGATCAACCAAGACTACAAGACCTTAGACTTCTCCGGAAACAGATTCTGCGGGAACATCCCTGAGTCTATTGGACTGTTGAAGGAGCTGCGCCATCTCAACTTGTCGGGAAACGCGTTCACAGGCAACATACCACAGTCTTTGGGAGATTTGACAAAGCTCGAGTCGTTAGACTTGTCCAAGAATCAGTTGTCTGGTCAAATCCCTCAAAATCTTGGTGGTCTCTCGTTTGTGTCGACAATGAACTTCTCGCATAATCTTCTTGAAGGACCGGTGCCGAGAAGCACACAGTTTCAAGGCCAGAGTTGCTCTTCGTTCATGGACAACCTTAAACTATACGGTCTTGAAGACATATGTGGAGAAACTCACGTGAAGAATCCTGTATTAGAAGTGCCAGCAGAGAAGGAAGAGCAAGTGGTTAACTGGATAGCAGCGGTAATAGCTTATGGACCTGGTGTTTTCTGTGGATTTGTGATTGGACATATCTTGACTTCACGCAAACATAAAATTGTAGTAACCAAAAGTGTTTGTTAAAGACCTTCTCTTGTAGTTTTCTTACATGTACTGTCAAATTACGTTCACAAGCAGAGGCTATATATGATGTTATGGCTGAACTGTTTCCTGTTATGGTAATGAAGGTTACTACAGCCTACAGAGCTTATAAGAATCCAATTCCAGAGGGTATAAAATTTTATTTTGGTAGCCGAAGATAAATGAAAAGAGGCTTATTGTTTTTATTTGGACAAATCTACTAAAAACACCATAAACAAGTTTTTATGAACAAAATAACACACAACGAATAAAATGACCAAAATAAATTTTATTAAAATAAAAAACTAGTTACCATTAACAAATAATACATTTAACAAAATTAAATATTTGAACAATTATTGTTTAAAAAAATTATATTCTAAATTCTAAATCTTAAACCTTAATCTTCAAACCTTAAACCTTTTTGTCAAAAAAAAACTAAACCCTAAATTTTACATTAATTAACCCAAAGATATATGTAAACTTATTTTTATCATTTTCCTATGTTGTGTTATTTTATGATAAAAACTATATTTCAATTTTATTTCAGTAGCTGAAGACCCTCTAAACGAGACAGAGGGTTATTGTGACGTCTCTTTCTCTTTATGATCCCCGCTTGATATCTTGGACATGTGTCTGGTCATCAGTTAACGCCTCTAAAAAGTCTCAAAACTCTTCCGAGGACAGAGAAGGGTAAGAGAGACGCAATGGAATGCTTCCGTGTATCCCCTCCGATTCCAAAACTCTCTTTCTTCTCCAACTCAAGAAACTCAACTTCTCAACGATTCATCATCCCCAGTTGCAGAGAGAGAAGAAACAGAGATGAACCACTCTCCACCTCTTCACCATACTCCATACTCGGCGTGGAGCCAAACTGCTCATCTCTCGAGCTAAAAGCAGCTTTTCGCGCCAAAGTATGAATCCAAGATTCAAATCTCTTTGCTTTTCCTTTTTTCATGTGTTGACTTACTTTGAGCTTTTGTGAAAGGTGAAACAATACCATCCTGATGTAAACAGAGAAGGAAGCAGCTCTGATGTTATGATCCGTCGCATAATCCAAGCTTACGAGGTACTAACAAACACTAGCAGAGCAGAGATCATTGAAGGGTACACACTCACTCATTCATAATACACTCTCTTAATACAAAAAAAAAACAGAATAAACCAAGTAATGTGTTTTTTTTTCCTGTACTAGAGAATGTTTGGACCCTTTTGATAATCCAGAGTGTGAGGCGCTTGATGTGTTTGTGAACGAGGTCCTCTGCTTCGGAAAAAGTACAGAACTTTCCTGTGGATTGAGCTTTTTTTTTTTTTGCTCTGTTTCTTCTTGAACATGTGTTTCTGTCTTATTGTAGGATGTTCGTACCCATGTTTTAAGACAGCATCTCATGTCTTTTCATGTGATTCAACTGGAACAGCTAGAGCAATGTCTCAAGGTGTGTATCCTTCTTTTGTTTCCTTTGTATTCGCCTTCTACTTATAGCTTCTAATAGTGTATATGTGACTAGGGCGTGGAGAAGATTACCGGGTACAATCTGCAGTTAACCAGTGTCCTAGAAGTTGCATACATTATGTCACACCTTCTCAGAGAATTATTCTAGAAGAGTTACTAGACAGGTATCTGATTCATTCTCTCTATCGTCCCTCTTGAGATATTCTATGTGCTTGTGAATGTTCACTAACAAAGTCACATATCGTTCATATTTCCACAGTGTTTTGGACAAACCTTATGATTGTTCCGCGGAGGCAGAGTTGCTCTATGCTCTTATAGTCAAAGCTCAGTTTGAGAACAACCGGTACAGGAAACCAAAGAAGAAACAACCTGAATCTTCAAGCAAACATGTAGACTGGCTCTGAAGCTAGAGTTAATCCGAATTAGTAATTATATCTTCTTTAGCAAAATGCATTCTTGACATGAATGAATCTGTAACAGCTCCTTCCAACTGGAAAATGAAAACAAAAGCTATCAAAATTTGTATACAATAAGAAGTGTTACCAATACTATCTCATTGAAAAGCTGAAATCTATACCTACATGGTGCCCAGACACAGGCCTAAACCGAAGCCCAGGCCCAATATGTCGCTTTAATTTTAGACCTAAGTCTTATAAAGTGAAAGTTATATATACATCAGCTATATGCTGATACTGTAGTTATAGCCACTAAATTATTTGGCCTTTTTAAAGTAGCCGTTACGTGTAAAATAGACCGTTGAACGAAAATTAAATTAAATAATAAAAGTAAACGAAAGATCCGTTACGAAAGTAAACTCTTTTATCCGCTCTCCTCTCTCTCATTTCCCGTGTCTGTCTGACTTTACGTTCCGACAATCACCAGTATCAGACAGAAGCAGAGTTCGAAGCTGAGAGATTCTTTTTCCTGTCTGAATGTTAAAAAAGTCTAGAAAGAGAGAGAGAGAGAGAGATAGACAGATCTGGGTTTCTAGAAGCCAAAGAGAGAATCCAAGTCAAAGAGTATAGGAAGATGGTTGCAAGAACCCCACAAAAGCAGAGGAGAGTGGCGATGGTGGCGCTTCCTCCTCTCAACTCAGAACTTCTCAAGGAAACAATCAACAAGGTATCTTCTTCATCTTGGTCCAGTTAAATAGACATGATTAGAATAAAGTTTACGACTTTGTCCCCTTTTAATTTAATTCTTACCAAATTTTGCAAACGCTCCTTCCCATTATAGCTTGAAACTTTACTTAATTAGTACACTAATTGAAACCCACTGCTAATAAAATTGTCTGTGGGCCCCAAGTTCTATCTTTTAACTGATTATAAGTAGTGTGTTTTCAGTTGAATTGATTTGCTGTATTGCAAAATGATCTTATGTTAGTTTCCATTGATCAGATCTTGTTGGTCCATTTTCTCTATTAATAACATTGGAGGGCCTTTTGGCTGATTTTGTCAATTTTGGTGAATGATATGGTGAAAGGTTGATAAATGTATGGAAAGACTGCAAGAGCTGCAGTATACAATAGCAGGAGGAACCAAAGTTGTCTCTGGTGTGAACCTTAGCCCTAGAAGCACTAGAATTTATTTGAAGACTAGCCTTAGATGCAAGCAAGAAACCTTAAGGTAAACATCCAGGAAAAAAAAAAAAAACTCAAACCCTTTTTACTTTTTATAGAAACATCTATGTTGATCCAAACACAGAAACTTCATTTATCTCCCTTATTATTCATTTTTGTTGTAGGATCAAGAATGCTACTAACAAGAAATCTCCATTAGGGAAGTTTCCAGCTTCCTCACCAGGTAAAATCTCTATTCCCTCTCTCACACACACATTCATTAGGCAAAGGTACTTGTGTGTGTTGGAGAATTTTGATTAAAAGATGCTTCAGTACCAAGGTCACAATTATTGTAATAAATGATTTTTTCTGAATTAATTTAGTATTCATTAAAAAAAAAGAATTTTGATTAAACTTCTCTTATTTGATGGATTCTTGGATCTAAAGTTTCTGTATTTCAGTAATGTATAATGTATTTGCCAATGCAGGAGACTGGAGGAAAATGTCACTACCAGCAATGCTACTAGGAGAGACAGTAAACGAAATCTTACAAGCCTCACAGGTCACTAGAGACATTGTAGACGCCCTTGCACCAAAGAAGAGTAGAAAGTCAGAAGAAGACGGTTGCCCGAAGACACCTGAGACTCAACAGAAATCACTGGAACCAAACCCTAAAACTGTCAGCAGTAATATCAAAGCGAGAAGGAAGAAAGAGAAGCAGAAGAACAAACGTTCAGAACCAACTTCTCCTGCTTCTATACATAAGGCTCGTTCAAGGATTGTGTTCAAGATTGTCTCTCCACAGACAAAACCAGAGAAGAAGGCTCAAGTAAAAGGGGATGGTGAGAATAGTTTTAGGCATTTGGCTAATAGGGTTTCGCCAAAGCACAAACCTTGGGTTAAAAAGGCTGTTCTTTTCCCTAACCCTTTGTTTATCTCCGGTTCCTCTACACAACAAGCTAAGTTCAGTAGAACTATGTCTCCTGTCATAGCCAGAAGTAATAAAGAGACGCCACAGAAGTTCTTGATCAGGTCTCCAACTTCCACATCAGCATCAAAGTTTCAGGTTAAGATCAAGAGCCCACCTAAAGTTTCAGTTTCTCCTAACAGAAGCAGAAGTAACTTGGCTCGCAAGTCACCAACAAGAAGTGTAACCTTGGAAAAGAAGTCTCCGAGGCTATCTGCAGCTGCAAAGCTGAGAAGATCATTCACTCCTACGAGAAATGGAAGTAACGTGGCTCGCAAGTCATCTGTTTCTCCAAAGAGAGTCACACTTCAAGCATTTATATCTCCATCAAGAAATGGTGGTAACGTGGGCAAGAAGTCACCAAAGCCTTCGATTTCTCCGACTAGGCTGGGCAAGAAGACGCAGAAGCTATCAACTGCGGCAAAGCTCAAGAGGTCATTTTCGCCATCAAGGCTAGCGATGAGGCTGGTGTCTCCATTGAAGAGCAGGAAAAGTGTTGGGAACTGTGATGATGATGGAGTGGGGATGATGGTGAGTGGCTTGAAACAGCGTCCGGTTATAGTTCCTAAGAGGTTCTCGATGGGGAGAATCTAATAAGAGAGAGACTTTGTAATGAAATAAGATACCTTTTTAGTACAAATAAACTTTTTTTCTTTTATCAGTTGATCAAATAGCAAGTATTGAAGACTTTTATATCTTTTATCAGTTGATTAAATAGTAAGTATTGAAGAAAGAAGAACTCTAATAAGAGTTTTGGAGTGTGATTGGTTACATAGGGGTGTAAAAGTTGGGAAAATAAAGTAGAAATATGAGGTATGAAAATTAATAAATCTAGAGTGAACTTTTTCATTTCATAAAAGGTTTAAAGAAGATTTACTCTATTTTTACTATTTTTCTCACTTTTTAGAATAAATTAACTGAAACAATTTTTTATTCAATTGCCTGAAATCAGTGTAAATGAGATGACATAAAATAAATTTTCAACTATTTTATTTTATTTTAAATATGTCATACAGGCACACCTTTAGTGTGTGAAGAAGTATAGACGAAAAAATCAATCAAGTGTGTGGTATTAGAAAGAAAAAAACAAAAAAGCTTGCAATAATATAATTAGTATTGCTTAATCACTATGTTTAAAGTCCTTTATTACTAATTTTAACTAGTTTAATAATATAATTCTATCACAAGTTGGAAAAATGTTGAACTAACTTTCCATGCAACTTTGTCTAAAGTTTGGCTACCAATTAGGCAATTGCTTCATTTTGCTTTTTTAAGTTATCACTTCTCGGTTTATCTCTTGCCTTTTTCATGACACATAAAAGCAATGAAGATGAAATTTGATTAATACTTTCATCCTAATTTTCAATTTGGTATGTTCTTCCTTCTTTAAATAACTTTAGGTCTCTAATTGTGTAAACATGCCTCTTGGAGTTTCTTGCAAGTTCAAATGTCCCAAACAAAATGATTTTGTTCAGATAGATTCAATCTCCTAGTGAGAAAATAAGAAAGCAAACCTTAACATATATTTGGCTCGAGCCTTACTACTATGTACGTATGCATGTTTCAACTTGAGTTTTAGGATTCAGACGTAGATTGACCAAACCAGGCTGTGATTAATCCTCCAAAACAAAACAATCACGGGTCCCACTCCCACAAAAAAAAACCTACATACACAATAATACACACGTAACTTTCTCTCAAAGCAAAGAATCTAAAGTTGCAAAACTTTTAAAAGAAAGCATTCAACTTTGCTTCTCCCACTCCACTTACATTCCCTGTGCTAACCTCAAGACAAGAACAACCATAGAGTTTTCAAAAGCATTCTCAGTTCGGTTTCAACACAAAAATGGAAACTTCTAGCAACTCCACCAACTCATCGCTCTTCCAATGGTTAGGTCTTATAGAAGACTACGACCAGCCTTCTACTTCCACCCTTCCTCCTGTCATCACCCTTCTCTCCTCAGTTCTTACGAAGATGATTCAAAAGAACGAAAAGCCATTCCACACAAGACGCAACAAGTTCAGGGACGAAGAGATCACTATGTTCCATGGCTCAAGAGCACCGTCGATGAACATCCAACGTTACACAGAGAGAGTCCACAGGTACGCTCGGTGTAGCCCTGCTTGCTTCGTTGCAGCTTTTGTTTACATCGTTAGGTATCTAGAAAGACCAGGGGCTACAAGTATGACTCGTCGTCTCACATCACTTAACGTTCATCGCCTTCTCATCACCAGTATCTTGGTCGCAGCAAAATTCTTGGATCGCAAGTTAGTATCTTCTTAACTAGACCTAAAATTTTCCTAGTCTATTTGCTTATAATTCGAGCTTGTTATCTTGTTTTTTTATGGAGTTTAGGTGTTATAATAATGCTTATTATGCGAAAATTGGAGGAGTTAGCACTGAAGAGATGAATAGGCTGGAGAGAACGTTCTTGTTCGATCTTGATTTCAGATTAAATATTACAGCGGAGATGTTTGAGAAACACTGTCTCATGTTGCAGAGACAAACGGTACCTTGTGGTTCAGGAAGACTTAGAACCGCTCTTGAAGAGATGACTTGTGGCTGCCAAGCGATCTAACAAAGCCCATAAGATTTGCTTAGTTCTTCTTTTCTTCTCTACCACGTTTTTATACTAATGTATTTTCTCATGATTATTTGAAGAAATAGATCAATGTAAACTAGTTAAGCTTACAATCAAAACATGTCTTTTCTTGATATCGAATCCATTGAGAAACATGGCGATAAAAAAATTAAACTTGGGCTACTAAATGTTGGTCTGAGTCATATCCTTCAATTTATTGTTGGGCCAAACCTGACCCAAAGATCATTAGCAAATGCTATTATTGTATAACGGATATATGAACAACACATTTTGCATAACTACAAAAATTATTTTTATACTATATATAATAAAGCTTCTTCCACGGTATTGCTCTTGCGTTTATGACGGCTATGGGTGGGGACTATCGACTGTTACGCATATGAACACGGTGGATAAATGTAATGCCGTATTAGAAAATCATGCGTTGAATACGGCGTGACACATTCGAAAACAATGATAGTTTCAGGACGTTAACTATAAGCTCGTAAATTTAAACAGAACGCGTGACATTAGAAAAGTATATATTCCACCAAACTCTAACCATATTATTTAAATATTAAATTCATCCTTTTTACCTATCTTTATAGTTTATTCACAAGATTTGTCGTTTAAAACTTTCGCTTTTTTTGCACTTTTCTCCGTGATTCTGCTCTGTTCTGTTCAAGAACCTTCCTCATCTCCCCGTCTATCTCAATATTTTCAAATATACAATCTCTTTAAAAAAAAAACATCCCTTGAAACCTCAGTTTGCATATTCTTCTTGTCAGTGGCTACGATTGGCTGGATTCTATTTATCTGACATTTTTCTAATTAGCCTTTTTGGATTCTCTCTTTGCTTTGCTTCAAAGCTTTCTCCCAAAAAACACCCTAATAATCCGTGATTAGAGCGATTTATCGTCATTTTGTTTTAATATTCAGGGGTTATTATTTGGCAAAACAAAAATCAGAAATTAAAGTACGGTAGGTCAAAATTGTTTCTCTCGTCTAGGGTTTTATCCCTTCTGATTATTAGCCTATTTAGACCTAGAAAAGATTCGATTTTTGTTTAATCCCGATCATTAAGAGATTCAAAATCGATCATGCATGTTAATATGTTATGTTCTGGGACCGACCCAAATTTTGAATAAAGTTTCAATCTTTTAGGGTTCTTATCTCTGCAACGCATGAAGCTCTGTTTACTCTGTTTTAAAGCTCTGTTTTGTTTTTTGATTCATGCAGGTTTCTAACGTTGTCGACTCAGACCAAGATTTTGATGTTGGAGAAGAAGCTGAATCTGAAGTAATTGACAATGACTTCTCCGTTTAGTTCCAAGAATCTAAGACTCTTTTCAAAATCCATCACTTGCAAATGCCTTGTTCTTGTTGGCATTGCTCTGTTCTACAAAGCTCTGTTTCTCACTTACTCTCCCAGTAGCTTCTTGTTTCGAGCCCGTTACATGTCAGACTCCTCCTCCTCAACAGCTGGAGTCAGAACCCACAAGTTCCTCGAGGTTCCTCAGATCGTATGGGGACTAAACAACCAGAAGATAGCTTTCGCAAGAGCTTGCTTGACCGCAAGAACCATGAACAGAACGCTTCTAATGCCTAGCCTAAGCGCTTCCTTGTTCTACAAGGAAGTAGACAAGCTCCGTCCCATCCCCTTCGATAAAGTCTTCCAGTTCCAAAGATTCAACTCTCTCTGCAAAGGGTTCGTGCGGCTCGCTCGGTTCTCCGACGTTAGAAACACAACACATTCGTTTGACCTAGAGAAAGGCAGTGGAAGGAGGTGGACAGTGGAGAGAGACTTGCAACAGCTGAAACAGTCCGCAACTAATGAGTTTGAAGTGGTCCGTGTCGTAGGAAAGAACCCTTTCTTGTGGCATGATCACTGGCCTGTTAAGGACTATGCTAAGGTCTTTGAGTGTATGGTTGTGGTTGATGAGATCTCGAGAGAAGCAGATAAAGTGGTGACGAGAATCAGACAAGGAGGGGGAGATAATAGAATCAGGACGGGTCTTGTCCCTTTTGTTGCGGTTCACATGAGGATAGAGATAGATTGGATGATACATTGTAAGAAGCTAGAGCAAAGGCTAAAGGTTTCAGAGATTTGTAGTAGTAAAAGAGAGATCATGGAGAGAGTAGGGAACATATCTGGTTTAAAGACTCCAACAGTTCTTTACCTAGCAGTAGCTGATAGTCTCTTAGATGAAAAAGACAAAGAATCATCGGTCTTAACCGGTTGGAGAGACGGTTTAGTACCTTATGAGAAGAAGAAGCTTGGGGTTAAAGAGGAGGTTTATGGGAAATATTCTTATTTGATACAGTCTGCTATTGATTATGAGGTGTGTTTAAGAGCTGATGTGTTTGTTGGTAATAGCTTTTCGACTTTCTCTAGTCTCATTGTTCTTGAGAGGACTCAGAAGATGAGAAGGTTAGGGTTTGTGAGTTCTTGTGAAGATGGTGAGAACGAGTGGAGATCATATGCATATAATCTTGCTGGAGGATCAAAGGGAGTTCCAAGGAGATGGATGACTAATATGACTCATTCTAGTTTGGAGGCTATTAGCTATGGCTCTAGTTCTGTTTCTTGTTCAAGTGAGTGAAGTTGTGAAACTTTAGAGTTAGGTTTTGGTCTTTTTAACAATTCTTTTATTTTTTTTGTGGTACAAAGTTGTGTAGTTACGTCTTAGATCTTTCTTTAATTCTGACTTCTACTGGTAATTATTGAGAGTAAACAAAATGAAATTTATAGAAAACAATCCTTTAATTCTTAAACAAGGCATCCATGAACAAATAACTTAAACACACAATCTCTCCAATACAGTTTCGAATCTTTCTTTAGCAGCTGTCCAACTATGAATCCATACATATTATGATGAAATACAGAAGCATTTGACCCAACATTCTGGAATCCAAGAATTGATTAGCTTGAGGACCCTTTTCCTCTTTGACTCAATCTTTGGAATACACAAATGAGGATGCTCAGCCGCGGTTAGTATCTTGTGAAACAAGTTATCGAAATTTCCAAGTTTGGAACTGATTGGTATTGGAGCTTCAATCCCTATATCTTGTGTAGCCTGCAAGATCTCATTTACATGAAAACATTATTATTACATAATCTTTTGATGATTATTAATCAATAAGAAATATCAGTACTTACCCTAGTGGATTCTTGAATTGCCATTGGGAATGAATCAAGATCCATTTTAGCTGCAACCATTAGACAAGGAAACACAAACCCTGCGTCTTCACTAATTGTTGCAACCTCAGAAACCATATCAATGGCTCTCTTCCAAGAAGACTCATCAGAAGAATCATAAACAAAGACTGCTACATCACAAGAAGCCAATGCTTCATCTGATAATAGGAATCCATCTTCTTGATATTGAATCTCCTTCATCACCAGAGTTTTCTTTGTACCTCCAGTTACACCAGAGTTCCCAACCATATTAACAGCATAACGCTCCTCACCTAATCCATCTCTATTGTCATCATCATATGGCCTAAGATCATATACAATAAGACATAAATTTTATGTTATGTAAAATCAATTTTCTTGACCTGAGTTTTAAAACAAACAAACCTTCCAATAAATCCATTGAGCAGTGCAGACTTTCCAGCATTCGTAGGTCCAAAGACAAAACACTGAACAACTTTTCTTACAGAGATTTGCTCCTTGCGGTCTAGCTCTCTCCTCCTAGTAACATGAACTGCTGAAGATGGATCATCAGGGTGACAAATGCAAATGAAATATTCAAGACTCCTAGCCGGATCTAGTAGTGTCATCAATGACCACTGCAAAGATAGAAATAGTTTTAAAGATTTAGGACAAATTGTAAACATTTGATATGGGATCTTCTTGAAACCGTTCTTGATTACCAGTGAGAGGAAAGCTTCAAGTGATAATCCTCCATTGCTAGTTTTCTCTGTAGCATCCTTATAAGGAGCTCCATTCCAAGGACTGTTATTAATGAATCAAATCAATGGAGTTACATATAAGTAGATACAAGGACTACATTATATTAAAAATTTGCGCTCTTTTTGAAAGTGAAAAAATTACCTTTCAGGTGCAGTTTCAAAGAGAGATTCCATCATTTGAGGTCCCAAGTTATCGAAACGGTGATAGGCTCTCTTTAAGGATCCAATAGCTTGATCTGTCAGCTCAACACTCTGCACAAAAGCCAAATCAGAACAGCAGCAAAAAATCACAATAGAGTGTTATATTTCTGAAGATGTTTACCTGATCATGCATGCGTTTGAATGATGAATAAGGAATCATCTCATGTACAAGTCTTAAATCATTGTTATATCCTAATGTCCTAAGAATAGTCCATAACGTTCTGAGTTTTCTATCGTTGATAAGCTTTGTGATTAGAACCAAGAAGCCATCTATTGTGAGTCCGTTTTCTTTGACTCCTAGTGGACACAGTTCTTGAACAGATTTTATTAATTCTCTACTACGAGAAGGCATTACTGGTATACCGAAGCTACGAACATTCATATCGCTTAACCCGTCATCACTGAGAATGTAATCATTGTTACGCGCATATAGTTCAAATATACGTTTTAAGGCAGCAATACAGCGAGGCTTCAGTGAATTGGTTACTCGATCATACACTGGTCCTATTGGGTACATAGCCGATATTTGCGCTTGCACAAAAACCGCTTGAGCCTGCACAAAAATCAGTTTGGTCGTTTTCAGACATGAAGTATAGTAAAAGGTTGAAATGCTTTAAAGTGTTAAGATCTCACTCACAAGCCAACTGATATCAGATAGCCAGGGAGCAGACCACTCAATGCATATCTCTATCTCTTGACATTGTTGCCTTATAGGTAACGTTATTTCTTCAATGTTGACCGGATTATGTTCGTTTTTGATAACACTATAACATGCTACTACGATAGGGACTCTCACCTATGTAATAGAAAGGTCATAAGACAAACATTTAATAAGAAAAATTACAAAATTGATTGATGAAGACATAAAAAAAAATGAAACTAAACCTCTAGTTGTCGAAACAGAGGAAGCCAATATTCAATTAAACGGTCCAAAGTCTCTTGTCTATCTATTGCAAACGTTAGAACTATTGCATCTGCTTCCTTGACTTCCCTAATGACATCTCTCTTGTCTTCTGATCTGCAAATGTTATTAACAAAGACATCAATAGAATAAAAACCATTATATTTAAATATAAACCTATCCACAGAATATTATATTATATACATCCCTTAATGATGTCAATATATGCACAAATCATAATTAACATTTACCTTGAAGAAGTGTCGATAAGGGTAACCGGAACATCTTCAGAGCAATATTCAGAAGGTAGTTTTGTATAAGGTAACAGAGAAGGGATGTTAGGTTCAGGATAGTAATGATCAGTTACTGCAGCCATGATCAAACTTGTTTTCCTAGTTTCTTTCTCACCAACCACAACGATTCGTACAGGTTTTGTCGAGCCATTTGAGTCTTCCAAACCAAAACCATAACCACTCGTCATCTTAAGCTGCAAACAAACATCAAAATAATTTTAAGGATAAACATATACATGTCTTGTAAGATGACATCTGAGAAGATCTATGGCCTTAGAGGCTTAAGAATCAAGTCTTAAGGGCATTGTATGTTGAAAAGGACAAGACTTTTTCACAACCCACAAGATGAAATTACTGAAACAGAGATAGACTAGATGATCCATCATAAAGATGCACACTTTGAACCAAAAGCACTCATCATCTGATTTTGCAAACAAACATCAAAACACTTTTCAGAATAAGACTGAACTATGGCCTAGAGGTTTAAGAATCAAGTCTTAATGGCATTGTATGTTGAAAAGGAGAAGACTTTTATACAACCCATAAGATCAAATTACTGAATTAGAGTCAAAAACAGAGAGAGGGTAGATGATCCATGCATACTTTTCAGAATGATTCAGAGGCTCAAAAGCAGTAAGAGATTTTACCTTGAAGGTCAAAATGCAAATAAAGACGAGATATATGGTAACTAAGCTTATGAAAGATGAGAATTCAAAGTAGCATTTTCATCTCTATTTATATTACTGGTCGATTCCAAGTAGCATATCCAGTACCTTAAGCCAAGTGTCACGTCTTAGTGTGATATTTGCGTTTGTGTGAAAGGATCAACGGATGAGATTGAATATCTAGACATTGATACAATTGGTCTTCTTGTTTCTGTTATCTTGTTACCTTTTTGGGTGTTCAAAGCTTTTAATTACTTTGCATTAATTTGAATACCCTATTGTTGAATAGAAAATCCTTTCCTTGTTAACATTTAAACAATTCAAGCATTCGTGTTGAATAGAACTGCATAGCATTATTACAGTTTAACCGTACGTGCATCATGCTATTTCATTACATTTTGATTTTTGACTATATAACAATTAACTAGGTTGAGACCCGCGCCTTGCGCGGAGTAAAATATTTTATTATTTTTGGTTGAAAGAAAAATATTTTGATATTTTGTTCAAAACTATTATATGGTTTGATAACATATACAGTAGGACTTCTATAAGTTAATACTCCATAAATTATTAATCTCTATAAATTAATAAATTTTATCGGTCCCAGTTTGAACCAGTTCAAAATTTGACACAAATCGATAAAATAATAAGATAATAATTTTTCAAAAATTATATATAAATATGTGGTCCCATTAAAATTATAAATTAATAATTTATATGTATACATATTTTATATAAGTAAGAAACTATTATTATATTATTTGTTTTATATTCACAATAAAATTATCTTTATATTTTTTTAACAGATTATATTTTTGATGAGATTTAGTAATATTATATCTAAAACCACATTTAAATTCTTCTTTATATAAGTAAAACCACATTTAAATTATATGCAATATATATTATATACACCAAATAATATAATAAAATTAATATAAATGTCAACTTTCAAAATAACAATTAATGTCTATACACTAAAATCAAATAGTTTTCTTATTTTAGAATAAATATATCTTAAAATAAAAAATCTAAATAAGAATTTTTTTGTAAATTAATATCGATATAAATTAATAAAATTTCAAAATCTCAACATTATTAATTTACAGAGGTTTTACGGCATTATGAATAAATACAGTTACTTAATTATATGGTGTATGATTTGATTTGTAATTGAAAAAACATGTAAAAAATAGAGTGCTTAGTATTGAATATATGAAATGTGGGAGGGGATTGTTTGTAACATAACTTGGGATTAGTAACTACACTTTATGAGCCACTAACGTTTTAATATTATTATTGGGCTGTGTGAAGTCCACACAATTAAAGAATGGTTTTTTTTTTTTTTTTTTATCTGAAGCTTTGTAAATTTCGTCGGCAACTAAAGGATTGGAAAGAGTATTTTAGGGTTCAAGCTTTGCTAAATCGATTCTTCTTCCTTCCAAGTAAAGGTATCTCTTCCCTGTCTTGTATTGATAAATTTCAGTATTTAATTAAGTTTGATGGAAGATTTCGATCATTTAAAAACAAAACCATTCACAAAATTGAAGATACTCTATTTGTGTTTGTCTTTAGATCTGACCAGTCTGGTCCTTCAATTATTCGTGTAGACTCTGATCATCCTATATGGTACTCCGTTCGACACTGGTAATATAATACTTTCTTCATTTTAGATCTTTAGAGTGTTGTCTTCGTAAGATAGGTGATACTGTTTCTAATCGTTTTGTTTCAAAACAGTTGTTGCAGAGGAGTGAATGTTAAGTGAATAAAGCAAATGAAACAGGCTTTAGCTACTTTGGAGCAGAACCTTTTTGTAAAAAAATGGCATAAGGAGGTGATTCAAACTGCCGAGGAGACCATTAAATAATTGACTCGAACAACATCAAGCCATTGTTTGCGGCACCGACCCATCAAAAACGATATGCAGCTGCGTAGAAAAGAATTCTCTAATTCACTGGCTCCTATTTCCAAGGTATGAAACGTACTAATAATAAATACTTAGAAAATCCTAAGTTAAAAATGCGTAGAGTACATAGATAAATCAAAAATTCAAATATACTGAAAAAGAAACGTAATCATTCAAACTGATAGCCCTTGTTCATTAAGATATAAATGGTCGCAAATGGTAATTTGATAGACTTGGTAGCCTTGTATAGCTTTTCTATCAAGAAATTAGATTTGTTGTGTCGCTCGCTGATTTTATGTGAACAGTATTCCTGCCAGAATATAGAGTGTTATTTCTATTACAGTTAATTATAGCAACATCAAGCTATTCTTACAAATAAATTTCAAAATATAACATTCACTGTTCTCAGTGAAATTTAAATCATGAATGTCATCCCTTCTAGGAATATATAATGGATGTGACGGCCATAAACAATCTGAATATCTGCATTAAGGCTTAAGCAGAGATTAGTTAGAACCATATAAATATCAACTTAAAACCCGTTCTCACAAGAGTTGATCAAATTGGGCTACCAAATCCTTCATAGTAAAAGGATGAATCATATCTCCCTGTTTAAAAAAGCACAACAAACTCACGAAACAGATAGCTATGGTGGTTATTAGGAATAAATAATAGAAACTTATAAAGGAATTGACTAAGACCATCTCAATAGTCTCCAGCTTCAAAATATTGTTTCCACAAACGAACAATCTTCACCTTAATTCTTCAAATGGATTTGAAAGGTTTTAATTCGGAAATCTGAACGAAATTAGCCATCGATTATTCGGTGATATTGTTTTGGTTGCTAGGTTTCTTTGGCTTGGGTAGTTGTGATTCCTTTTGGCCGATATAATTTGTGTATATATACCCATTGATTTAATGAGAAGGTTTACGTTATGTCCAAGCATAATATACGCAATTTATGTTAGAGAGTAAATTTTGGCCAGTAGATTCAATCAAAACGATTTAGTTTGGAAACAAAGTTTGTCATTATTATAGCCTTCCTTTTTTGGTGCTATTCGAATGATTCAAATATATAGGAGAATAATTGCTTGATTCAGTTTACAAAGTTTTGTCATTAGTATTAGGCTATTAGCATTCCTTTTTGTGCTATTCGAATGATAGCATTAAACTACACACGTAATAGTAAGCTCATGAAATTGGTAAAACCTTTTTTTTTAACCATACTAAACCATGTTACATTTAACCGAGTTTCGCCATTGTAAATTGTAATGCATTGAACAACTAATATAAATTGTTGAAATAGTCGTTGATAGACATGTATATGTTTCTTATATACAATGGTGTATCTCTGGCATATGTTTCCCAACGGTTTTTAGTGGAATGTGTTATATAACACGTCCGGCCTCTAGACTTGTGAAAGAAACTTGCGGCTCAAACTTTGTAACGCACCTATATAAAAAATATCTAGATTATGAAAAAATGGCTATGAAAATAGCTGAACATTAACTCTTAATATTCATTTTGTAGGTACATATGTATATGGGATTCACTGAAGAACCATTAGTTGACAATGGTGTTGGTGCATTCAGAAAAAGTTAACCGAATTGGTATATTCTAATAAATTGTTATTTTGTGAGAGTATAGAACAAACAAACATATGAAAAAAATTTGAATATCACCACAAAAGGAAGGATAATTAGTCGGACGAAGTTATTGTCATTTTGTATGAGTAATTAAGTGGGACGAAATTATTTAGGCCAGTGGCATAACTTGTAATTTTTCTAGTAATGAAAGGGTATTCAAATAACTTGGTTGAGAAGGATTGTGAGCTTGACACATGTGCAAAATGGCAGTGTTGTAATTAAAATACAAAACAAAGGTTATTTTCTTAAAATGCTTCTCAATTAATAAGAAAGGGATTAGAAAACGCGTGTGATCTTTATCATATACTTTCCACTTAACGCAATTAAATTTGTTACCAAAAATAATTTTCCTAAATCAATTACCAAATAATCATAATCATCTAATTAAAACATTTCTATTAACCAGATAAATATGATAATTTCTGTTTTTTTTTTAATTAAATTCGAGAAAAGGTATATAAACATCAAGTGGCACGAAACCTTCTAAATGAAAAAGAAGGTTACCCTCTGTTACAAAGGCGAGTTTCTTCTCGATTCCTGAGAGACGACGAACGTGAGATCGACAAGGAGATCAAGATGATGACCGGCGGGAACTACACGACGATCGACAGCCAGAAAGTCTCTGGATCTGTACCTGTAAGTTCACTCCTCCGATTCGATTGTTATACATGAGTATCATCTACGTGTGTACTTCCTCCGATCTGATCTCGTTTGTGTTGATCGTAGTCCGTTCCAGATCCAGGCCATACCACCGTCAAATTCGCAGGTAAAACATTCGATTGTGATTGTAGAGCGGTTAGGCTTGAACGAATTGATTTGAAATTTAGCTAAAGAAGAAAGCAATTTGTTATGGATTCTTGAAAGAATCTAGGTTTAGCTGGAATCTTAATGCATTGTTTGTGTTGCAGAATCAAATCTTCAAACATTTCCTCCATCTCAGGGCAAGATCTCTGGTGGGAGTAATCCCCCTCGTGATGCTGATGGTATGGAGTTTTTATTCTATATGAAGTTATAAGATGTGGAAACGTATGATTGAGCTTTGATTTGAACACTGGTGCAGATACATTTTCTGGACCTGGTAACGGTAGTAGTAGTAGTACAGATGAACCTCAGTCTGGTGGCTGGCTCCATAAGTTTACTGTTGGTGCTTACAAGCCGTTCTTCGACGTCGACACTTCGGATGTCTTGGACAGACTCAAGGAATCTCTCTTCCCGTTCCGCGGAACGTTTACAGAGAAGACTGCTGATAAGCCTGACTTGTAAGAGTTGTAGTCTTTTTCTTTTTGACTTTACGTATGGAACTCGGTTGATTTTGTGTTTTGTTAGGTATGGTCCGTTCTGGATATGCACGACTTTGATATTCGTGGCGGCGTCTATCGGCACGTTTGTCACGTACGTAGCGCATAAATGGAAGAAACAAGAGTGGAACTACGATATCAATCTGGTGACGTGGTCCGCTGGTGTTTTCTATGGCTATGTCACGCTTGTTCCTCTCGCGTTATATGTGGTTCTCAAGTACTTCTCTGCACCTTCGGGGCTTGTACAGCTCTTCTGCCTCTACGGCTATTCCCTGTTTATCTTCATCCCTGCATTGGTACCCAATACTTCTCCTTCTAAATAGAAATCAAAACATCTGTATATGATGAATGAGACTTTGACACTTTTTTTTTTATCGGTGTGTGTTGAACTGCAGTGCCTCTCGGTGGTGCCAGTGGAGATCTTCAGATGGGTCATCGCGGGTGTAGCAGGGTTCATGTCTGCAACATTTGTGGCTCTGAACCTCAAAGCGCATATCAACTCGGCTGGGGAGAGGTCGATCCTGATAATCGCAAGCATCTTTCTTTTGCAGCTGGGGCTTGCGGTTGTGCTGAAGCTCTATCTGTTCACAGTCACAGTATGATTAAGGTTTTTAGAAAATTTGTTCTTATAAAGGTAATGTGTTTTTTGATAATATCTATATATTCATCCATAAACGTTCTCTCAGATTTACTAATTTTTTGTACTGTATTGAGAAACTCGCATTTGTTTACATAGAAATCAAACATGGCCATTTATTTAGACTCTAACAAACAATAAACCCATAAACTAATAAGACACTCATTAATAGAAGGAAAAAAAGGAGGTTTAGTGATTTAAATCTTCAATTATGTTTAGATCGGATGGAAAACTCCCAATTAAACCAATATCCATTAAATTAAAACGTGATGTTTCTTATAATTACAAAAAACGATACAAAACTCAAGTTCAAGAGTTTTCTGTGGGTGAATCAGGAAAGCAATAGCTAATCCCTTCATTCACTAGTTTGACCTTTGGATAAATATTTCATATATGACCGAAACAATAGCTAATCCTCAAAGTTTTTATTGTCCACACCTTTTTCAAAAACAACATAATCAACTCAGCACGGATCTTTACAGATCAAATTTTATAGGATTTGTTATGAAAGTTAGTAGCATACTATAACAAGTTGACCTGCTCTTGTACCTACTATTAGAGGAGGGAGCTGCATAATCCATCATTTTCACACACAGAAAAACAAAGCTAAATAAATATCTTACTTTGTAACCATCTTTTACCAAACTCGAGATATTATAAACATCATGCCACCAAAAAAGAAATTATTCATATCCTAGGCAGAGTTAGAAAAGAAAACGACAGCTCCAAAGAAGAAAATAACACAAGACTCCTAAGATTAAGATAAAACATATTCAGATCAGGTTTGTCTACTTAACATAACCAAAGATCACATGATACTACAACCAGCTGGATTCTCATCGCTGAACATATCAGTATAAGGACCCGAGTGTGGAGGCGGCATTGGCGGTGGATGAGCATAATTCACTGCTGGATATGGCCGAGCATACATCATCGGGTGGTACATGTCTCCACCGTGACCACCACCATATCCTCCATGAGCTGCAGCAGCTTGTTGTTGTTGTTGTTGCTGCTGGTGCATCATCATTTGCATGTACTGTTGTTGGTTCATTTGATGATTTGCCTGAGGTGGTTGTGGATAATATCCTCCTCCTCCACTCATCGGCAAACCTTGTACCGCCGGGTAGGAGCCGCCGCCTTGATGTCCCATTGGACCACCTTGACCCATCATCCCCATTGGACCACCTTGGCCCATCATACCCATGGGACCTCCTGGACCCATTGGACCACCCATCCCCTTAGCACTATGATTATGATTCCCCTTGTTACCTCCTCCTCCGCCTGCTTTGTTGTGTTTGATGAGCTCTTCAATATCATGGGCCCCATGGGCTCCTCCTTTCGATTTACCTCCTCCCTTTTTAGGCCCACTATCATAATGATGAACTCCACCTCCTCCCCCACCACCAGAGGATTTTACCTTATCACCCCCACCACCACCACCTTCTTTCTTACCACCTCCCTTCTTCTCATCTCCTTTTCCACTTTTAACATTTTTGAAAAACCCTAGAAGGCCACCACCACCACTTTTGGCTTCTGTTTTCCCCGTTTTGCCCCCACCTCCCTTTTTATCTTTTCCTTCTTTCTTACTCTTCTCACCTCCTTTCTTTCCCTCTTTTCCCATTTTACCCTCACCCATTCCCTTCATTTGCACCGGAATCTCAAACCCACCACCTCCTCCGCCTCCTTTCTTCCCCGCTCCTCCACCACCACCACCGGCTTTGAACCCATTCATCATCATCATAATCTCATTAGGCCCCTTAGGCCCACCACCATGCTGACCCATTTGTGGCATCTTGTTAGGCATCATCATCATCTTATTTGGAGGCATATGATGATTACCTCCTCCTGCTCCATGACCATGTCCTCCCATTTCATCCTCCTCATCGAACTCATCGTCATCATAATCATCTTCACTGAACTCATCATCATAATCATCATCACTAAACTCATCATCTTCTTCAGCAAACTTAACAGACTTCTTCTGATCCTTAGACCCCACAGGAGGCATCATCATCTTCATATCCTTCCCACCACCACCACCACCTTGAGCAGCCTTCATCATCATCATCTGTTGAATCTGCTGAGGAGTCAACTGCATTGGTTGACCATGCCCTTGATTCTGACCACCACCACCACCACCGTTACCTTTCCCCTTTCCTTGGTTGCTCTCTTTTCCACCTTTGCCCTTACCGTTTCCACTCATACTGAGATTACCGAACTGCCCATTCAGATTAGCAAACCCTTTTCCTCCTCCTCCGCCACCACCACCGCCTATGATCTCGGCGTGTTTCCCTGACTTGCTCAGCTTCTTAACGAGAAGAGCAGGGTCAACGTTCCCTGTGACAGTGACTTTCCCCTGTTCCACATCTGCTTTTACAGAGTACACTCCTGATAATCAAAAACCAAAACCATTTCAGATTCTTCCCCAATGCTTAAAATCTCAAAGCTTTGAACTTTATAAAGTAAAGTAGAAACAGAGTTACCACCAGAAGATAAAATCTCAAAACTTTGAACTTTATAAAGTAGCATAGAAACAGAGTAGTAACCGAAGATAAAATCTCAAAGCTTTGAACTTTATAAAGTAACATAGAAACAGAGTACAATCAGAAGATAAATCTTAAAACTTTGGACTCTGTGGTCGAATTTAAAACAGAGTACCACCAGAAGATAAATCTTAAGACTGAACTTTATAAAGTAACATAGAAACAGAGTACCACCGGAAGATAAATCTCAAAACTTTGGACTCTATGTTTTATAAAACAGAGTAAAATTTTCATGTGAGAGAGGAGAGCAACAAGGGGAACTCAATAAATCATAGATCTATTTGTTTTCAGAGAAGAAAGAACACAAACCTTCGATTTTCTGCAACTGTTTCTTCACTTTATGCTTACAGCCTTCACAGTGTACGTTCACTTTCAGAACACATGTCTGCCCAAAAAAAAACACAGTAGTAAACAGAATTAGCACACACAGACACAATCTTGAAGGGAGAGAAAAGAATAGAAGGAGACGTGTACCTGAAGCTTCATAACATCTTGTTTATTCATAACTTCTCTTAGATTTGTGGGTTTTTACAGACAGAACTATGGTTAGAGAGAGAGAGAGAGAGTTTCTGTCTGAAACTCTTATTTTGAAGAGAAGAGGGTAGTAGATAAGAGATTATAAGAAGGGGGTATGTTGTGTAATAAAGGCGGTTGTTGTTGCTCAAGGACAGAGACGGAGAAAGAGAGAGAGATACAGAGATTAAAAACACACTGAACACTTGTGTCTTGTTTTAATCTCTCTGTTTCAGGGTTTCTTATTTTCTACGCCTGTAAAAGAGAGCGGTGGTGGCACAAGAAGCAAGGATATCTTTCATTTTGATTTTGCAAATAATCTTTTTTAATTATCATTACTTTACTATTTTCTTAATTATTATTCGTTTCTTTTAAAAATTTTAATTATAAAGTTTGTACTTTTTCTTCTGGTACAGAGTTAAGAGAAAGAGGAAGCTTGAAGGCAGCTTCTTTCACTTTGGCAGAACTAAGTACAGCCTCGCTTCGTCACTGTACTTAGCTGTATTCATCTTCTGGAATACGATTGATTAACATACAATTCGAATATTTAAAGTTCCTTAACTACAATACTTAGCTGTATTAAAGTTTTCAATAATTAGATTTACTTTTTTTCGTAATTTCGTAGATATCATCTATGTATTTTCATAAGTTCATCTTACTGATCATAGCATATCTTATTTCCTTGTAGACTTATTACATTACAATAGTTTTATGTAGACACTGATATTAACATCAAATTTTCGGGATCACAATAATGATTTGTGATCAATGATTTTAATGATTGTTGACTAGAGAGGGTTTTGGATCCAGTCACAAGCAAGAAAGCGGTCTTTGTCATCAAGATGGACTTGTTTAAACTTTAAACAACATCATTTACGCAAACAAAGAAGCTACAGCTACTGAAATTCAAACAATAATTTTAAACTCCTATAATGGTAAATTATGCGATCTAGATCTTTCGTATATACTACTAATACACCACATACGAAATGTTTCTTATAAACTGTTGGATTGTCAACATAAATTGGTTGGCCATATGATTTAATTTCTCGTAGTATCAACCCAAATCTTTTTGAAAGTTTATTAAGAAAAAACAATAATAAATTAATTTGATTCTAGTTTTATGATGGAAACTACTGAAAATTTGATTTGGTAACTTTTCTCGTCGAAGATATTTATACATAAATAAAAATATACATATTTATACATACAACTTAGAGGGTTTTCTATATGTTTTTCATGGAATGGTCATAGAAAATTCAATCACACAACATACAAATATATGTTATTGATATGAATACATGAGACAGAGAAAAAGGGAAGAACAATTATATCGATTCCACTCTTTGCTGTGAATAGAGCTCTCTTAGGCCAGCTTTCAACCACCAACACAAGTCTGAAATTAGATAAACTATTAGTAAACTACTTCTTAATTAGCTAGTTGAAATATCTTAGAGGTTTTGTGTTAGAAATAAAACTTGACTTAATTTGCTAGTGCATGTGGCGCATGTGCACCACTTCATCAGTGAGATAGTATCATAATAGTAAGTGGCTTTCTTCAAACAAATCCACAATAGTTTTATACACACCATGAAGGATAGAGAAATACTATCAATAGTAATGCCATTGTTATTAATTCACATCGTGCATTTTTAAACTAAGCATAACTTTTGACTGTGTTTGATTAAAATAATAGCCATACTAACCGTAGATTATAGATATATATACACAGGTAGGTTCGACCATAACTAATGTTTAGATGTAACGTTACAAACTTACAACTTACGTGACTCTAGGGACCTACGGTTACACACTAGGCTTTTTTTTTAAAGTACGTCGGAGGTCGGTCCATGGAAACCTCAGAAAGTGATATATTTCTCCGACCAAAGAAAACAAATAAAACACGCACAAAAGCATTGATCCAAAAAAAAACACGCACAAAAGCTATTAAGAAAACTAAAAGAAAAGATGAGATAAAAATAACATTGTCTTAAGATATTTTGATCAATCATTTTCAGAGATATTTTAGACCCTTGTTTTTTCTAGATAAATAACTTTCTCTGTTTCTTTCGTCTTTTCTCTACAGAAAACCAACCTCGTGACGAACATTGTTGTCAGCTTAATTTTATTTGTCAGTCTGTTTTATTTTCAACCTCTTTCACGCTTATCAGTTTCATTCTGATTGTTTGAATTCACTGCTGTTAAAAGAGACTTTGGAACTCGTTAAGCAAATTTGTAATGTAGTTTAAACAAACAAAAAACAATTGTTATGTGGGATTAGTTTATTATTGCATGTAGTAAGACTCTTTTTAATAAAGAGAAAAGCTCAACTTCTAGTATTTACATGAAATATATATTAACAGTTAGACATGGAGATACAGAATGACACAGATTAATAGCATAGGTTATAAAAGATACAGTTGAAGTTCTTTTAATTTATGTACGGAGAAACTAGGCTTTACTTTTCCTTTATCTTTTCCATAAAATTATCCATAAAATTATATTTTTGTTTGCTTTTAGTACCACTTCTTCTATACACATTTGACTAATCAATAAAAATCGCAAATATTTTGGACTCATTAGATGATGTGGGGTCTTTTTAAGGCACATGCCGATGAGTACTAACTGTTGTTTTGGCGTTTTGGACGCTGGACCTCATCTACTCTAATTCAAATCCAATGTAGTAAGTTTTTATTAGCTACGTTTACTTTTTAAGAAAATGTTATATTTTGATATAAATGTGTCTTCATTGCATGCATTATATTGGTATCCTCTGAGTGATTTATATTAATCAACCCTCCTGGAAACATGGATTTGATACTGACCACCAAAAAGAACAAACATAAGAACTAACTGTATCACGCGTTATGTTTGATTCCGAAGGTCAAATAACGAATGGGAATAATACGTGTGAGAATTTAGACGAAGTTTGCTCGATGTCTCAAACAAGTTATAAAAGCAAATAAACATTTTTCGTCTTTAATAAAAAAAAAATTTTCGTCTTACTTTTTAGAAGTTGTTTTTCTTACAATACAAATAAAATTAAAATATATATTGATAATACTTTTTGTTAATTGATAATTCCTCGATACAATAGAGAATTACCGCTCATTTGTAATTACAAAGACTAAAGATATTCATGTTTTAATTAATCTGAATGTCTAATAAATTATGAAATTAAAATGCGAGGCTACGAAGAGGTAAACAAACTAAGCTTTGATTGATTTATGTCGACTTACGGTGATGTAACCCCCACACGTTTCTAACACATTCATAAACCTAAATTCACTAGCTTATTTCTCTATCGAATTAAGTTAACATAACTTCTGTTGAATTGATACGCGCAATAAGCAAAGATGTAGTGTAACTTGTAAGGATGTCCAGAGGTGGAGACTATGGACTTCATATCCAAAATTGGTTCACATAAACTATATGGCACTCTCTATGGTATCTACCAATGTGTCTATGCATTAAAGAAAGATTTGTATTGTTTTGGTAGGTACAAATACAACTAACTTTTGAATTTATATGTATGTGCATATATATATAAAATAGACATATATACCCTTTTTCTCAAAAAACACACACATAATGACAAACCACTAAAAATATCTATATTTCAAATGACTCAATCTTTTTGTTGATGATAAGATTATGAGTTCAGTGAGAAACTGAGAGAGAGAAACGTAGATTTCCGGCCGACGGCAAGGCTCCTTGAGCCAACGTCGGTCCGGTTGTGGGGTTTCCTTCTATTTTAAAAGCTAGTTTTTTCGTGGTGTCTAGATCTAATAGAGGTTCGGTGGTCGTCCGATTAGTTTCTGGGAAGGGATGACTTCTTCAGCATCTTCTTCGCCGGCTTTGGTTTACCGGGAGGCGATGGTTCCTTCAACATCGCTATCGCCGGCTTCTGTTCCCGGGAGGCGGTGGCTTCCGCAGCATCGCTGGCGCCGGCTTTAGACTAGGGTTTTCTATCCTTTAGATCTACGAATTTGAGCCTCATCTGGTTTCTGCCTCTCGATCTGAATCTGTTACCGCTTGTAAGTCGGAGATGATGAATCGATTGTAGGTTGTTATATCTTTTGATAATTCGTAGATCCGTTTGGTTGGGTTGAATGTTATGCGGTTGGTGTTTTTGAGTTTTTCTAACGTTTGGTGGAATGGTTTAATCCCGGTTTCGTTGCTGCTGTCGACGGTGGCCGTTGAGTCGTAGTGGCACGGTCTATGGTACCGGAGGAAGAAGGGAGGCGTGCGGCTGCGCGTAGTTCGAGCGGCGCTTCGCCCACTAGGGTTTTGCTTGGGTTTGGGCCTTGGGCCAAATTGTTCTACTTTGTTATTTGGCTTTTGTTTTTGGGTTTTTTAGTTGTAATGTGTGGGCTTTGTCCCTTGGACTTCATATTAATATAATTCTGTTGGAAAAAAAAAGATTATGAGTTCAGTGGTTCTTGTTGTTTCATTTATTTTATTTTCTTCAATCTTGATTCAGTTTCTACTTTATCGAGTAAATTAACAAGAACGAAAGCACTGGGGTACTATATAGACATGATTTGTTAACAATTTTGTAAGCGACAAAATTAATATCGTGCAATATATATTCTATATTATCAACATAAAAGAGTTAAAATCCCATACATTTGGTTGGAAACGAGAAATATCGTGGAAGTTAGGTGATGGGAAAAGTTAGAGCGCTTCAATTAATTGTCACAAATTATAATAGTTCTATGGACGTTAAGATAAACTCTGTTTTAACTTTTAACACATAAATCAAACCATCATGTTTCTTCCAGCTTTAAGTAAGAAAAGGAGATCAGTGGGGGTAAAATCGAAATAGATCAAATCCCAAGGATCAAGAAAGAAAAAGAGCAGTAAGAGGAAGGAAAAAGCTTTATTGGTTGGGGTTGACAAGACATGAAGCAGATTGAAAACATCTGCTTTGGTCCGAAAAAGAGGGAAGTTAGATTCCCTGAACTGCACCTACATTGGTCTACAGACACACACATTCATGTATATAGTGTTACGTAATAATCATAACCCATTCATGTTTTTTAATATGACTGATCTCTGTTTTCCTCCATCATACACTTTCACTTTTGTCCCCTTCATCATGGTACAACATCCTCAGTAACTTGATTTACTTTATATATATATATACAATAATGCACATTCACGTTTAGGTCATAAGATGTTTGTTACAGGCTGGTTTGCAAAATTGTTTAGATTTCAAAAAAAAAAAAGAAATTGTTTAGATTTAATACTGAACCAAATGAACCGGCAATCTTTCTGGCTGATCAGAACATTTTTATTAATTTTCTTATGAGAAAAAGAAAATTCAACTTTTGCTTTTTAGGTTACTTGTTTACCTGTTTACCCGATGTCCCTCATGAGCGGTTTACTCACAGTTCAAATATTCTCTGCACTTTTCTTTATACCAGTCTTTTGCAACTTTGCTTTTTTTTGTCGATGGCAATCTTAAACCATTTACACCGAAAGATTTTCTTTTAATGTATAAAACGAAAAGAAGAATAAATGGACATTAATTCGTTGAGTGGTGCACAAAGTTCAAGTGTTTTGTGTCTATGTTCGACAAGACATTGACTATAACGCATTTTCAAACATGTCAACAAAACTTTAATTCAAAAATATCTAACTGTAAGAAACTTTCTAAACGGTCGAAATGCATATAACACGCATTTTATGTCTCTATACATAGCAAGTTAGCAACCTAACTAAACCAAACTGAGCTATACAAAGAAATCTACCGTTTCTTAATCAACTTAATTCACGAGTAAACTACATTGTTAATGATGATCAACTTATTTCAAAGCATGTCCTCTTATTAACCAGCTCGAGTTTCTAACTTATGTTACAATTCTAGGATTATGGCCACGATTACAGTGGCCTTAGCCAGTGAGCTAAATCATGTTAATTTTGATGGGATTCAGCATTTGACTCTGTTGTTTATCTTTCTCCTTTTTCTTGCCGAGTCTATCCGAGTATCAAGCAAAAACCAATTAGGGTCTGGGTTTTGGGCTAGTTAGCTTTATTGGGTCTTAGTCGTACAAGCTCAAATCCCAGTAGATGGTACACTAGAAATAATGTTTATGGGGCTATTCAAATATTGTCTCGTCAGTCACATGATATACGTGAACAGTCTTCAGTGGCGAAGCCACGTTATAGGGTCTGGGTGCAAGTGCACCCGCAATTATATGAAAATCCAAACTTTTGCATGTAAAAACAGTTAAGTTTGGGTAGCCACTATTCAAATATGAACTCTAATAGTTATATAATTCTTAAGCCTCGCAAATGGTCCACTTAACCATAATTAAAAAGATCTTTGACAAGTCCAGTCGTCACAGCGTGCAAACATTAACTGTTTTTGTTTGTCGTCGATAAACATAATTTGGGCGGTTCTAATGTATGCATTTGTTGCGCATAAGCACATGTGAAAAATAGCATTGTGCATTAACTACGAATATTTAATTATGTCCTTCTGTATTAACATTGATTAATGATTATTCAGACGCCATGAGAGTCCGTGATCTGACCGGAGGCCTAGTGGCGGTCAATAATTTTCATATAATATCAAATTTTTTTTTGAAGTTAACTGTATAATATAATCATTTCTTCTGAAAAAGACAATTATTCGAATTCGTACAAAATAATGATCAAACTCATATAACGTTTTGTTAGCTCATGTAGCCTTTTGTATAACTGTCAAGTAAACTCTGGCTATAAACCATTCAAATAATTCATGTCTATCTCCTTGAGTACTACTTTTCTGTACATGAAAGTGAGTATATAACTATATATTTTTTTGAGCAACTGTGAGTATATAACTATATTTAGTCTGATAAAAACCAGAAAAAATAGAAAAAACTATATTATATTCTCTTATTTATCATGCAGAGAGCTATTCTTTGTAGTCGAATAAAACCTTTTTATATTTCAAGAACCCAGAGACCTACCTGCACTGCACCACACCGCACCTCACCTCACCTCGCATCACCACTATCTGTTGTTTATTGTTATCTACCTGTTTTTAAAGCTTTTTATAAAGTAGATCTCTTATCTGGATTTGACTTTGATTAATATGTACGTTTCAGAAACTCAAGAATACAAAATTAACAATTTAAAAAACAAAGGAAAATGTATTGCGTGTTTATAAACAACCCCCATACAAAACAAAAATGAAAAAGATAAGAAAAATGTAGGTACAGCTACAAAAGAAAAGTCAACTAAACCGGTAATCTCATCGAACCGCTAGTTGAGCCACCTGTACCGGGCGGTTTAACCGAAGTTCCTTCGCCGTCCTTATTGACTCCTCCTCTATGTACCGAAGAGTTCCTCCATAACAACGACCCGTTTCTAAGAAAAGCCCACCGGTCCGACCGTGTGGACTCACCAGTTGAATTCGACACATTGGCTCGAATACTACGGGTAGAACCTAGCCTAATCGAACCATCATCACGGCTCCTCCACATAAACGACGGCGTTTTGCGGAACAACCAACGATCAGACCGAGCCCTTGACGGTTTACCTCTCCTTGAACTCCCTCCCCTAGGAAGAGCCACAAGACTACCAGACCGGTTTAGTCTCCAATTCTCCATCACCCTCTTCCTCACATCTTCCGGTAACCGGAGAGTAAACCGCTCGGTACATTCTCCCGGTTGAACCACCGAGTGCCCGGTCGTATGCGATCTCGAGAACTTCACGCGTTTGATATCCACCGGTACTCCAGGTAGTCTCCTCGAATCGACTTCAGTAATAACCGATTGTTCCGGTACAGGAGGATCAACCACCGGTTCGGGGTTCACAACCACCTCCTGTAATTCAACATCCGGTTCGACCGGTTCTCCCTCAGAGAGATTAGCTCTGCAAACAGGGCAAGTAACGTGAGCCTCAAGCCACGCGTCGATGCAGTGAGGGTGAAAGACATGATCACATTTAGGCAGCAAACGCAGCGTTTCATCGTCTTCGAACTCGTTCAGACAGATCGCACACTCAAGCTCCCCTTTCCCGAGCTTCTGAGTCTTCACCTCCGAGTAGACAAACGTAGGAAACGTCTCCACCACCGAAAGATCTAGTCCACGCGACGCCGCGGTGACGGTTCCTCTGGATCTAACCCCACCAGCAGCAGCAGGGGAGGCGCCGGGGTCGACTACGCCGGAGCAGGAGCGGAAGTAGATGGAGAAGAAGCCCATGAAGAAGAGAGCAGCGACGAGGATCACGACGATCACCGCCAAGGCGGGACTCACCCTGCCATAGTTGTTGTACATTTCATTTCTATTATCAGGCGGCGGCGGCGGTCTTTGACCAGCCGCGAGCTCCGCCGCTGATAGTATTAACAAGAAAACAATCGGCAAAACGCCGGAAAAAGTCAGGGGGTCAGATCTTCTCATGCTTCTTCGTGTGTGTGTTTTGCCTCTTCGATGAGATGAAAGTGAGTTTTAATGTTAGAGCGTTCTTGCAGTGACGTCAGCAAATGTGTCAGTTCTGACATCCACGTGGCAATATAAGCTTCGTTCAATCGATAAACATTTTTTTCAACGGAATCAAACATCATGCATCGTTTTCATATTACAGTTTACAATTTAACCTTATATCTAATTGTTGCAGACCATCACATAACGAGAAGAGTTGACTTTGACTATGTCTTCGATAATATTTCGGACAAGTACTTGTGTTTTCTTGTTCAACAACTATGCTAAATTTCGTTACATGTCACCGGATAATTGTCCATACTTCCTAAATTTACATAACATAGGGTTTGCATAATATAAACCTGATGCGTAGAGAGACCAAGCTGATATGTTGCATTAAAGTCTAAAATTTAACAAATTTGATGATTGAGCTAAAAATATCATTAAAATTTTAAAATACTGAATTAATCGAGATAAGAAAAACAAACATGGCCTTTGATTCAGTTTATCTCGTGAATCCTTCACGTGAATGAATCATGAACTCTTTAATAATTTCCATAAATGAAATGGCAAAAGATCTAATCTCGAGATTGTGTGTAGTCTCGATACGTGGTCGCTTTTATTTATTAATGGTCATACTTTTCAGTTCTCACGTTGGGTCAAACAAAGAACGCTGAATTAAATATAATTTGACCGAGTAGTGCCTTTCTAGAAGTTAAAGCCAAGACGCACTTCTTTATTACCGCCACTCTTTTTTGGTATCTCAGGCTTCTTGGTATGTGGGTATTAGCACACCTGAATCCTCTGTCAGGTTTTTGTAAGCGTTTTGGAGTGTTCTTGTTACCGGTCCAACTTTTCCTTCACCAATCACACGTCCATCGATTTTCACAACCTGTGTAACAAAAGAGCTTATTATTGTCTTATTGTGATTAGAGATTAATTTATTTGTTAATGGTTAAGTAAGATCCCCTGAAGATTTCATCAAGAGCCATGAGTTACTAACTGGAAACTCCCTATCTACAAATGTTTTATGAAAAGATTGATGTTTGAATGTCAAAGATTCAGGTGCAAAATGTTAGAGGATGCTTTATTTTAGTAAGCTAATAAAGACTGTACGTACCGGGCTTAGTTCTCCCATAGTTCCTGTTGTCCATACCTGAAAAGCATGCATTGTTAGATTTTGTTAGAGGAAGAGACACACACATAATGACCTTGACGAAAATGATCATTTGTAAGCTGAAATGACCTCATCTGCTGTATGAAATTCCGAGAGACTGATTCTTCGTTCTTCTAAGATGAGGTTCTCTTTAACCACAAGTTCCATAACCTTGAAATATTATAGGAAAATGCAAAAAATGTTTTATATCAAGTCTATTACTGAGATGTTTCTTAACAAAAGTACGTGAGTTTTTTTTTTCCCTTACGGTAGCTCTTGTTATTCCAGGGAGACAGAAATCTGCATGGGGAATCAGAACACGCCCTTTCTTCACCATAAACTGTATAGCATAAAATAAATATGTAACAACATGAACTTCTCTGTAAATTAAAACTCTATCAAAGTCTTTCTTACAATGTTGGTTGCATTGGTTTCAGATACAAAACCATCTTTGTCAAGCATTATGGCATCCGCGGCATTCGCATTGCTACTTTCAATCTGTTTTTATTTTGAATATATATAAAGAACATTAATCTCATAAAACAATGTCATTTCTTGAACTTTCTTGATTTGAAAAACAATACCTTTGCTAGTATGTTATTGAGAAGGTTGTTATGATGAATCTTGGAATCCAAGTTCTGAACGAAAGCAAAAAAGATAAAAAAAACAGACTTATTCAAAGTTATATCATGAAGAGAAGTCTTGAGTCAAATTCATACATTAGGCGAGTTGCGGCGTGTGGTTGCAGTCACCAACACAATCCCACCATCATTGTCATACACTGGAGGCTTCCATTCCGCAAGCACTGCCACGAACAAAGTTTAATTTGCATGTAAAGTGTAATCTCATTAGTCATTACCAACCTTAGTTGTTAGGATAAAGATGAAAGGTTACCAATAAGAGTACATCCATATCGATTGAAGGTAGGGCTCATTCCAGAAGTTACCTTAAACGAACCAGTTGCATAGTTTTTTAAGACTAAGAAATGAAAACGTAAGTTTCTTAAAGAAACTTGAAATATACTTGAAATAAACGCAATACCTTTTTGCCACGAGTGAGAGACAACCTGATATGTGTATTGTCAAACATACCATTTGTTATGAGAGTTCTGAAGATAGCTTCTTTTATCTGTATGGTGTACCATAATAAAGCTATGGTGGTAACAATATTGTTTCAACAGAACAATGGTCGTAACATTCAAGATGTTTTACCTCTTCACGAGATGGAACATTGTCGAAAGCCAGAGCCTTAGCTGAATCAAACAGCCTAACCCAACATTTCAACATATAAACAAGATAGCTTATAAAAACTCTGTTACTTGCTTCTTAGTTTCTTAAGCATTTGGAATGTTGTTATTACCGATCTAGATGTTCTTCAAGCTTGAATATCTTCCCCTTGTAAATCCTGAGTCCTTCCCATACTGAGTCACCACCTTGCACAACCGAGTCAAAAACTGAAACCTAAAGAATAAGAAGAGGAAACATAACACAATCAGTTTTCAAAATGCAAACCACAATACAATGACGTTAAGTTTTCTTCAGCATATAAAGCACACCTTTGCCATTCCACGAGGTAAAATCTCGTCACCAACCCATGCAAGAAGTTTAGCGTTTTCAGCAACCGGGAGACTAGGAGGAGGCAAGGGACAACTCAAGAGTGAGGACTTGTGCTTCACGTGGCTCCTAAGAATGTTGTAAAGTGGTAGACTTTGCTCCAGCAAATCGTAATGTGACAAAGGGAATATCTGTGAAAACAAAACACACCTTAAACTGAATTCAAAACCATAACCGAAACAAACCAGAGACTTACACGTGGATACTTCTTTGGAGATGAGAAACCAGTTGATTCATGCACACTCTTGTACCACCATGGTGCCCATACTCCATCTTCGGGTATAGGACCAGCCTCCCATCTAAAGCAAACACAACAAACCATATTAGATATTACAATCTTAACATTTATAAAAACAAAGAGAATGCAATAATAGAACTTACTTAAGCATAGAGACTTGAAATGGAATCTCCAAATCATCGCAAAGACCGCGTAACGTGGTCTGTATATATATTAATGTCTGTAAGGACTAGATCTTAAGAAACATAGACATATTACAGAAAAAAAACCTCTGGATCTCGTTGAAGCTCATCTGCATCAATGACTGCTGGTGGTGTTCCCATTTGACAGAGATCACTGTATATCGACACTAACTCCCCCAAGCCTAGTTCTAGAAACGATGGAGGGTGTACCTTCTCAAAGGAAGGCTGCAAAAAGGAAAGAAACAAAGAAGAACATTAGTTGAAACTTGGACAAAAAAGTTGAGACCTATAAAAGAACATTTGATGAGAAAGCTAACCAGTATGTTAAGTGGATTTCGTATCAATATGAAATGCTTTCCTTTACTCATTAGTTCACTTGGCAAACCGAAAAGCCGTTGTTTCGAGATATGCTGTTCAGAGGAAACACAAGAACGCACTATCTTTTAGAGCAAGAAACAACAAAGAAAGCTTTAATAGCACGGTTCTTGAAGCTTCCAAAATAAACAATCAGCGTTTCACCTTACAGTACCGGTACTTCTTTGATCCTGATCCATAAATGATATCGTTCACTACCTTATGTCCATTGCACTCCTATGCAAAACAAGAGACGAAGAATCAAAATTTGTTTTATTTCTAAAGCAAGACTAAGTATGACCTAAAGTCCTAACCAGTTACTAACTTACTATTTATAGTAAACATACCATCTTGGAGAGAACCTCGTCTCTGTATGGCCTATCAACACCTGTAGCTTTGAGAAATGCTGCATACAAGGGCTCGTCGACAACTTCAATGTCATCTCTCTGAAAAATTGGACATAAAATAAATGTCGACAGCTTTACTCCTTTTTCGGGATGCAAGTAAGGTTTTGAGCTAAGACCTAAAAGGAGAGTGGTACCTGTGCAAAGGAGTACATGAGGCTGGTGCTGAGAGATCTTGGGGCAGACCAGGAGTGAATCACTTCAGGTTCTGTCATTGAGGACGATGATGAAACTAAAGGGAACTCTAAACTCTGGTCTCTCTGATCACTTTTGTAATATCACCACTCTTGAGTAAAGTGCATGAGCGTTTGTGGACCTGTAAGGTGTAGTCTCTTGACATAACAAGAATCTACCTCTCTAAAGAAAGAAAAGGACAAAAATTTGGACAGCAACTTGCACGCATATCAATTCTCTGTTTGCTTGGAAGTTAGTAATCCCTAGAAAAAAAATATACCAACTTTATGTAACCCCTATAATGCTCAAAAAATAAAAAATGTAACCCCTATGAAAATACTTTACTTTAAATGGAACAAGTCCGGAAAATTAATGTTCAGTATTTCAATTTAGTAACTTTGTTCTATAGTCATGCGTGTTTCGTCGTCTTCACACTCTTTATATTGTTTTCAGTCAATTTTATATCTAGTAGTATTGATAATTAACAGTTCCAACCCTTCATATTATTTTCAGTCAATTAAATATCTTGTAATATCGACCAAGTCATCTCTAAGTCTAGCCAAAATAATAAAACAAGAGAGTGTCACGAGAGGAACACAATCATATTGTTTCTTTCCATATTTCCAAGCAAACTCTGTTCTAGTTTCGTTAAACTATACACAGTACCAGTGTCGTGCTTACCTCTAGAGATCTAAGACAAAACTGAAAAATCCTTTATCACAATTATTAATATTAAATTATACGAAAATATGAAAATTATACAGAAAATTGTGCAAATAATGATAAACTAGATTTTGACCCGTGCAACTGCACGGGTGTTCGTTTTCACTTTTTTATACATAAATTATTGTTTTAGAACATAAGTGGTATATATTTTTAATGTTAATCATATACTTAAATATTTATATAACTATTTCAAATACAATAATTTTATAATTTACATGTTATAATTAATTAATTGTTTAAACCTTATGTATTTGCCACTTCTTATTATATATTTATCTTATTGTATTTGCATTTAGTTATTAAGCAAATTAATATATTCATGAGGAAATATATTTAAAAAATATTTTGTATTTAATTTAGGCTAAATTCTGATCCGTATTTCAAAACTGGATTTCTTTTTACCAATATTTTTATGCTTATTCATTTTAGATAATTTATTATTGTATATATAAAAGTGTAAGATATATTAATTTTTAGACATGTATTATATAGTTTGTTAATTTTAAGCCGTTCTATCATCATATTATATTTCAAATAAATAGTTTATAGTTATGAAAATAAAATTTATAAATTTATCAATTGAATATAATTTTATCATATTTATTTTAGTATAATAATTATATTTTAACATGATCATGACTATAAAAATAGATAAAATATGATATAATTTATTTATTTTCATTTCTAAACGATAACTTAAAATACATTAAGTTATTGTTTAAATATTTTTACACAGATTTATTAGAATTTTTAAAATATAATACAAATATATATTATATTTAAAATGAAAATATATTATGATTAAAGTAGTTACAAAGATTTTATATTATTAACTTTAAAGAAATACATGTTAATTTTTATACATGTATTATATAGTTTGATAATGTTAACCCATCTTACCAACATATTAGATTTTATTTTTGAACATAAATATTTTTTAATTACGAAAATAAAATATATAAATATATGAATTTAATATAATTTTATTATATTTAGCTCAATATAATAATTTTATTTAGCTCAATATAATAATTTTATTTTAATATGATTGATTATGATTATATAATAAATAAAATATTATAGATTTTTTTATGTTTCATTTTATATAACTGAATATATTAATGTATAATAATATTTTAAACTAATTTCGAAATTAGTGAAAATATTTAAATATAATTTCGAAAATGAAGATCTTGTAAAAATCTTTTCAAACAGATTTGTTAGACTTTTAAAATAAATATATTTATATTTAAAATGAAAAGATATTATGATTAAAATATTTTAAAAATTCTATTTATTATTAGTCTGAATTAAAATGTAGTATGAATTTCTATGAATAGGTCCATTAGATTCATTTTTAAAAAAATCTCACATGAATCAAGGTTGTGACTTCTGTTTTAATATATAAGATAAATGTGAATTACATTATACAACCTGAATATGAATATCAAGTAGTGTTACGAAAAGCTAGATATAATTTTTTTTCCTTGACGACCATATGATTAACTAGGCCAATGAAGTATTAAACTTAAAGACTCTGTAAAGTCATAACTAACTTCAGTTTATAAGATCAGAGATGAGAGATTTTGTTGTGCTTCAAATTGGGCCCTTTTATGTAGAGGAAGCAATTGGTCAACCCGGTCTTATTTGGTATCGGTAAGCAAACAAAGTTACCTGAGAGGCTGCAATTTTGCAGCGGCTGGATCAACGATTCAGAAAGAAAATGCTGCACCCATATTAGCCTTTTTGGTTTTGGTGTTCAAGTCTCTCAATTCATCACCTTCAATCCAAAGTTGTTCAACTGATTCATCAACGTTACATAAAGTTGTTTGAATCGTATAGTACTGTACCAATGTTTTTAATTGTTTTTTCAGATGAAGCGATACTTACCAACGGAATATTTTTTTTTTAAAAATGGATTGTTTATGTTTGATGTCGGACAAAATGACCTTGCCGGTGCATTTTTTCAACAAGACACTAGATCTAGCTTTTGGTATCATTCCTAAAATCCAGATAAATTTCAAGATGGAATAAAGGTCAGTATTCACATGGTGAGTTTAATAGTCACATGCACAGTAATCTCACATCAAATTTACGATAAATCAGTTTTATAAGAACGATAGAGTACACACAATTGGTGGTTCACGAAATCTGACCAACTTTTCTTACATCTTTGGACCCGCTATAGAGAAATTTGACAACACTCTTCATCCACATTCAAACCTAATTATACTTAAAAATTATATTTAGTATGTTCATCATTTTTTTTGTTTCTTATGTTTAATAATATATATTGTTTTACCTAAAAGCATGTAGATTAAACTAATTATCAATCTTTGACAAAAAATAATTATTAATCTTTTAGGATATAAACGAAATCTAATTTGACCAATTATAAAAAACCCAACAAATTATAATTGGTTACATTACACAATATTCAAAAAGATAAAATTACACTGATAGTAGAAATATGAAAATAATCTATATTTTGAAGCCAAAGTACATATAGCTATATGAAACTTGTCTGAAATTATTTTTGAGTAACAATAGGTCGTTAAGTAACAACTTTTAACAAAAATGAAGCCTCGTTTTCTGACTTTTGTTCGACTCTTCAATCTTCACCTACCGAAAACATGGTCTTTGATTAACATAATAACACAATTATATCGATGATTGACAAAATGACAGAATTATATCGATGATTAACACAATGACACAACGAAATGGATGTGAGTTCCGTAAAACCCCAAAAAGATAAAATAAAAAAGTGTTACGGGAGGAACACGATCATATTCTTTATTTCCATATTTCAAAAAAAACTCCATTCTATTTTCATTAAACTAAACATTGTACACACATACACATTTCTTATGTATATATTTGTACTAGGGATTAACCCGGGCTACGCCCGTGATTTTTATTTTTTTCTAATTTAAGTTGTTAAATTATTTATATTTAGGCTATGATTTATATTTATATAAATGTTAAAATGCATGTCATAATTAAAATTTATTTTTAAATTTTAACACATTAAATTAACATATTTTTTACTATTTAAATATTTTTTTGTAATTTTATTGGCTATTTAGTTATCATATTTAGCAAAACTATCTTTTGAGTGTTGGAATAAATGTTTTAGAGATTTCATTAAACTGCAGAGTATTTTTGGATCGACCACATGCTCAACATTCGATCGATCCGTAAAAAGATGGTCGATCTCCTTGGCCAGGTAAGTACAATTTTAGCAAAAATATCTTTTATTTTCAAATATTAAGTATATAACTATTCTTTTTAATATTTTTTTAATTGTATTTTTGATTAAATTATTGTATTATAATGGTTATGTAAATATTTTTTGTGATGTTTGAATTTTTGTTGTTCGTATACTTAACCTAGATGATATTGATGTTTAACAATTTATTGTTTTCTGGGAATAGAAAATAATGATATATCAAAACGTATCTAATACTTGTTAAATGATAGTATAATGTAAATTACATCCATTATTTGTAAATAAACATTTGTTGTTTTTATTTTTATTTTAAATCAGAAATTATTTTTATTTAAAAACATTATTCATATATAATATAATAGTTTAAGTTTGGAAGATTAATCTATATATATAAATTATGTATATTTTTTAAAACATAATTTAAGATATTATATATTGAGTATCTGAATAAAAGCTAAATTTCTTATCTTGAAAATCAGATATTTATATTTTTGTCTTCATGTTATACTCACCAATCCATCATTGATATTTATAACTCAGTATGTTTTTTAAAAAACTTAGTTTTAAGTAATAAACGAATTTAATAAATTAAATTCATCACCTATAATGTTCTGTAAACTATATTTGAAAACTCTCTAAAATTATATTTTAAGCATAATATTATTATTATTTAATTTAAGTTATTTTAAACATAATATATGCTAAACCAACTTAAATTATATTTACAATAAGACCATCCTAAACCGGTTAGTAAACCAAAAACAATACTAAACCAATATGAACCAATACCTGATTCGGCGAGGAAGGAAGTGTTTCGGGATAAACGCTTGAATGGTTATCAACTGAAATGGTTTGATCATGAAAGAGTTAGTATGAATATTAACAATAAAATTATAGATTAGATTAATTTAAATTTGTAAGAATACCTTTGAGTCTATGAAAAGCAATTCAATTCTCATGAATAAGTTTGGCTTTTGGAAGTTGCAGGTTTCCCAACAATGAATCCACCTAACAAAAAGTTTGTTGTTATAAAAAAATCTCATTCAATGTCATTAAAGGTTTCTGGGACGGCAAGAGTTGATAGTAAAACCATTTTTTTGCTCGAGTGCTTTGAAATTTTGCTTAATAGTGTGAGGTTGATGTGGATGGAATAATGAGTTTTATAGGGACTTTCTTGATGTAAAATTATACATTTTTTTTTGTTTAATGTGGTATTTCCATTTTTATATAATTTACTACCATTTAAAGATAGAAGTACATTTTAAGATAGATGCTTAAATCTTAATGTACTTTTTCCATTTTTTAAAATGTTTATTTCCATTTCTTATATTTTTATTTACGTAATATCTAAATTTTATATTTTTAAATAGATATTTAAATATTAATGCACTTTTTCCATTTTTTAAATTGTGTATTTACTTATATTATATATTTTACATTTTAAGATAGATGTTTAATGCTTGATGAACTTTTTCCATTTTTAAAAAAATAGTGTATTTACTTATTATTACATATATAATTCATATATTATATATTTACATTATTTACTTATTATTTATTTTCATGTATATGTATTTCCATTTCTTGTACTTTTAATTTACTTAATATCTATATTTTAGATTTTTAGATAGATGTTTAAATCTTAATGTATGTTTTCCATTTTTTAAATTGTATATTTCCATTTGTTATACTTTCTATTTACGTAATATCTATATTTTAAATTTTAATATATATTTTTAAATCTTAATGTAATTTCCCATTTTTTAAATTTGGTATTCACTTATATTATATATTTACTTATTATTTATTTTTCTTTATATTGTGTATTTCTATTTCTTATACTTTCTATTTACTAATAATTTTATATTTTAAGATTGATTTACATTTTAAGATAGATGTTTAAATACTAATGTATTTTTTCCATTTTTTTAAATTGTGTATTTCCTTTTCTAATACTTTCTATTTACTTAATATCTATATTTTACATTTTAAGATAGATGTTTAATATTTAATATACTCTTTTCATTTTTTAATAATTGTGCATTTACTTATTATTGTATATATAATTCGTATATTTATATATTTATAATATTTACTTATTATTTATTTTTCTATATATTGAGTATTTCTCTTTCTTATACTTTATATTTAGTTAATGTATATATTTTATATTTTAAGATAGATGTTTAAATCTTTACGTATTTTTCTATTTTTAATGTAAAACGGCAATGTTTAATAGAAGAACTTGGACAAATAGTCAAATAGTTATATTTATGTTTTTTTTTTCTTTTTTTAATAAAATTCTAATGTTACATTATGAAGATAACCCGTTTTCTTAGTGAACAATGTTAATCTTACACATGTTTAATGTAGTTTTTCCATTTTTTTATGTTGTATGTTTACATATTATTGTTATTTTTAAATGTAAAATGGTAATTTTACATATGTTTAATGTAGTATTTCCATTTTTTATGTTGTATGTTTACATATTATTTATTATTTTCGAAATTATATATAATTTTTTTTTTACAAAATAGTAATGTTACATTATGGAGATAAGCCGTCTTTTTTTTAGTGAAAAATAGTAATCTTACATATGTTTAATGTAGTTTTTTCATTTTTTATGTTGTATGTTTACATATTATTTTCTAAAAATAAAAATGTAAAATGGTAATCTTACATATGTTTAATGTAGTATTTCCATTTTTATGTTGTATGTTTTACATATATTTATTATTTTCAAAATTATATATAATGTTTTTTGTTTTTTTTATAAAACGGTAATGTTACATTATGGAGATAAGCCGTCTTTTTTTAAGTGAAAAATAGTAATTTTACATATGTTTAATGTAGTTTTTACATTTTTTTACGCTGTATGTTTACATATTTTTTATAATTTTCGAAAATAAGTAATATTAAAATGTAAAACTATATTTTAATGCCATGTGTCATCTTTCGAGATTATATTATATATTTACTTATTATTTATTTTTCTTTATATTGTGTATTTTTATTTCTTATACTTTCTATTTACTAATAATTTTTATATTTTAAGATTGATTTACATTTTAAGATAGATGTTTAAATACTAATGTACTTTTTCTATTTTCTTAAATTGTGTATTTCCTTTTCTTATACTTTCTATTTGCGTAATATCTATATTTTACATTTTAAGATAGATGTTTAAATCTTAATATACTTTTTCCATTGTTTTTAAGTTGTGTATTTCTTTTTCTTATATTTTCTATTTACTTAATATCTATATTTTACATTTTATGATATATGTTTAATATTTAATATACTCTTTCCATTTTTAAAAAATTGTGCATTTACTTATTATTGTATATATAATTCATATATTTATATATTTATAATATTTACTTATTATTTATTTTTTATATATTGAGTATTTCTCTTTTTTATACTTTATATTTAGTTAATGTCTATATTTTATATTTTAAGATAGATGTTTAAATCTTTACGTATTTTTCTATTTTTAATGTAAAACGGCAATGTTTAATAGAAGAACTTGGACAAATAGTCAAACATATTTATGTTTAATGTAGTATTTCCATTTTTATGTTGTATGTTTTACTTATATTTATTATTTTCGAAATTATATATAATGTTTTTTGTTTTTTTTTTATAAAACGGTAATGTTACATTATGGAGATAAGCCGTCTTTTTTTTTTTAAGTGAAAAATAGTAATCTTACATATGTTTAATGTAGTTTTTCCATTTTTTAATGCTGTATGTTTACATATTTTTTACAATTTTCGAAAATAATTAATATTAAAATGTAAAACTATATTTTATGCCACGTGTCATCTTTCGGGATAAATTTTTTCCGCTGATGTGGACGCCCTATGGAGCCTCAAAAGCTCCCTTTTATTAGTAGAGAAGTCAAACATATTTATGTTTAATGTAGTATTTCCATTTTTATGTTGTATGTTTTACTTATATTTATTATTTTCGAAATTATATATAATGTTTTTTGTTTTTTTTTTATAAAACGGTAATGTTACATTATGGAGATAAGCCGTCTTTTTTTTTAAGTGAAAAATAGTAATCTTACATATGTTTAATGTAGTTTTTCCATTTTTTAATGCTGTATGTTTACATATTTTTTATAATTTTCGAAAATAATTAATATTAAAATGTAAAACTATATTTTATGCCACGTGTCATCTTTCGGGATAAATTTTTTCCGCTGAAGTGGACGCTTCCATTTTTTAATGCTGTATGTTTACATATTTTTTATAATTTTCGAAAATAATTAATATTAAAATGTAAAACTATATTTTATGCCACGTGTCATCTTTCGGGATAATTTTTTTCCGCTGATGTGGACGCCCTATGGAGCCTCAAAAGCTCCCTTTTATTAGTAGAGACTAGGGATTAACCCGGGCTACGCCCGGGATTTTTATTTTTTTCTAATTGAAGTTGTTAAATTATTTATATTTAGGCTATGATTTATATTTATATAAATGTTAAAATGCATGTCATAATTAAAATTTATTTTTAAATTTTAACACGTTAAATTAACATATTTTTTACTATTTAAATATTTTTTTGTAATTTTATTGGCTATCTAGTTATCATATTTAACAAAACTATCTTTTGAGTGTTGGAATAAATGTTTTAGAGATTTTATTAAACTGCAGAGTATTTTTGGATCGACCACATGCTCAACATTCGATCGATCCGTAAAATGATGGTCGATCTCCTTGGCCAGGTAGGTACAATTTTAGCAAAAATATCTTTTATTTTCAAATATTAAGTATATAACTATTATTTTTAATATTTTTTTAATTGTATTTTTGATTAAATTATTGTATTATAATGGTTATGTAAATATTTTTTGTGATGTTTGAATTTTTGTTGTTCGTATACTTAACCTAGATGATATTGATGTTTAACAATTTATTGTTTTCTGGAAATAGAAAATAATGATATATCAAAACGTATCTAATACTTGTTAAATGATATTATAATGTAAATTACATCCATTATTTGAAAATAAACATTTGTTGTTTTTATTTTTATTTTAAATCAGAAATTATTTTTATTTAAAAACATTATTCATATATAATATAATAGTTTAAGTTTGGAAGATTAATCTAAATATATAAATTATGTATATTTTTTAAAAAATAATTTAAGATATTATATATTGAGTATTTGAATAAAAGCTGAATTTCTTATCTTGAAAATCAGATATTTATATTTTTGTCTTCATGTTATACTCACCAATCCATCATTGATATTTATAACTCAGTACGTTTTTTTTAAAACTTAGTTTTAAGTAATAAACGAATTTAATAAATTAAATTCATCACCTATAATGTTCTGTAAACTATATTTGAAAAGTCTCTAAAATTATATTTTAAGCATAATATTATTATTATTATTTAATTTAAGTTATTTTAAACATAATATATGCTAAACCAACTTAAATTATATTTACAATAGGACCATCCTAAACCGGTTAGTAAACCAAAAACAATACTAAACCAATATGAACCAATACTTGATTCGGCGAGGAAGGAAGTGTTTCGGGATAAACGCTTGAATGGTTATTAACTGAAATGGTTTGATCATGAAAGAGTTAGTATGAATATTAACAATAAAATTATGGATTAGATTAATTTAAATTTGTAAGAATACCTTTGAGTCTATGAAAAACAATTCAATTCCCATGAATAAGTTTGGCTTTTGGAAGTTGTGGGTTTCCCAACAATGAATCCACATAACAAAAAGTTTGTTGTTATAAAAAAATCTCATTCAAGGTCATTAAAGGTTTTTGGTACGGCAAGAGTTGATAGTGAAACCATTTTTTTGCTTGAGTGCTTTGAAATTTTCCTTAATAGTGTGAGATTGATGTGGATGGAATAATGAGTTTTATAGGGACTTTTTTGATGTAAAACTATACATTTTTTTTTTGTTTAATGTGGTATTTCCATTTTTATATAATTTACTACCACTTTAAGATAGAAGTACATTTTAAGATAGATGCTTAAATCTTAATGTACTTTTTCCATTTTTTAAAATGTTTATTTCCATTTCTTACATTTTTATTTACGTAATATCTATATTTTATATTTTTAAATAGATATTTAAATATTAATGTACTTTTTCCATTTTTAAATTGTGTATTTACTTATATTATATATTTTACATTTTAAGATAGATGTTTAATGCTTGATGAACTTTTTCAATTTTTAAAAAAATTGTGTATTTACTTATTATTACATATATAATTCATATATTATATATTTACATTATTTACTTATTATTTATTTTCCTGTATATGTATTTCCATTTCTTGTACTTTTAATTTACTTAATATCTCTATTTTACATTTTAAGATAGATGTTTAAATCTTAATGTACGTTTTCCATTTTTTAAATTGTATATTTCCATTTGTTATACTTTCATTTTACGTAATATCTATATTTAAATTTTAATATATATTTTTAAATCTTAATGTAATTTCCCATTTTTTAAATTTGGTATTCACTTATATTATATATTTACTTATTATTTATTTTTCTTTATATTGTGTATTTCTATTTCCTATAATTTCTATTTACTAATAATTTTATATTTTAAGATTGATTTACATTTTAAGATAGATGTTTAAATACTAATGTATTTTTCCATTTTTTTAAATTGTGTATTTCCTTTTCTTATATTTTCTATTTACTTAATATCTATATTTTACATTTTAAGATAGATGTTTAATATTTAATGTACTCTTTCCATTTTTTTAAAATTGTGCATTTACTTATTATTGTATATATAATTCGTATATTTATATATTTATAACATTTACTTATTATTTATTTTTCTATATATTGAGTATTTCTCTTTCTTATACTTTATATTTAGTTAATGTCTATATTTTATATTTTAAGATAGATGTTTAAATCTTTACGTATTTTTCCATTTTTAATGTAAAACGGCAATGTTTAATAGAAGAACTTGGATAAATAGTCAAATAGTTATATTTATGTTTTTTTTTCTTTTTTTAATAAAATGGTAATATTACATTATGGAGATAACCCGTTTTTTTAGTGAACAATGGTAATCTTACATATGTTTAATGTAGTTTTTCCATTTTTTTATGTTGTATGTTTACATATTATTTTTATTTTTAAATGTAAAATGGTAATTTTACATATGTTTAATGTAGTATTTCCATTTTTTATGGTGTATGTTTACATATTATTTATTATTTTCGAAATTATATATAATTTTCTTTTTTACAAAATAGTAATGTTACATTATGGAGATAAGCCGTCTTTTTTTGTTTTAGTGAAAAATGGTAATCTTACATATGTTTAATGTAGTTTTTTCATTTTTATGTTGTATGTTTACATATTATTTTCTTAAAATAAAAATGTAAAATGTAATCTTACATATGTTTAATGTAGTATTTCCATTTTTATGTTGTATGTTTTACATATATTTATTATTTTTAAAATTATATATAATGTTTTTTGTTGTTTTTATAAAACGGTAATGTTACATGATGGAGATAAGCCGTCTTTTTTTAAGTGAAAAATAGTAATCTTACATATGTTTAATATAGTTTTTCTATTTTTTTATGCTGTATGTTTACATATTTTTTATAATTTTCAAAAATAAGTAATATTAAAATGTAAAACTATATTTTATGCCACGTGTCATCTTTCGAGATTATATTATATATTTACTTATTATTTATTTTTCTTTATATTGTGTATTTTTATTTCTTATACTTTCTATTTACTAATAATTTTATATTTTAAGATTGATTTACATTTTAAGATAGATGTTTAAATACTAATGTACTTTTTCCATTTTTTTAAATTGTGTATTTCCTTTTCTTATACTTTCTATTTGCGTAATATCTATATTTTACATTTTAAGATAGATGTTTAAATCTTAATATATTTTTTTCATTGTTTTTAAGTTGTGTATTTTTTTTTCTTATATTTTCTATTTACTTAATATCTATATTTTACATTTTAAGATAGATGTTTAATATTTAATATACTCTTTCCATTTTTAAAAAATTGTGCATTTACTTATTATTGTATATATAATTCGTATATTTATAATATTTACTTATTTTTTTTTTTTTATATTGAGTATTTCTCTTTTTTATACTTTATATTTAGTTAATGTCTATATTTTATATTTTAAGATAGATGTTTAAATCTTTACGTATTTTTCTATTTTTAATGTAAAACGACAATGTTTAATAGAAGAACTTGGACAAATAGTCAAACATATTTATGTTTATTGTAGTATTTCCATTTTTATGTTGTATGTTTTACATATATTTATTATTTTCGAAATTATATATAATGTTTTTTGTTTTTTTTATAAAACGGTAATGTTACATTATGGAGATAAGCCGTCTTTTTTTTAAGTGAAAAATAGTAATCTTACATATGTTTAATGTCACGTGTCATCTTTCGAGATTATATTATATATTTACTTATTATTTATTTTTCTTTATATTGTGTGTTTTTATTTCTTATACTTTCTATTTACTAATAATTTTATATTTTAAGATTGATTTGCATTTTAAGATAGATGTTTAAATACTAATGTACTTTTTCCATTTTTTTAAATTGTGTATTTCCTTTTCTTATACTTTCTATTTGCGTAATATCTATATTTTACATTTTAAGATAGATGTTTAAATCTTAATATACTTTTTTCATTGTTTTTAAGTTGTTTATTTCTTTTTCTTATATTTTCTATTTACTTAATATCTATATTTTACATTTTAAGATAGATGTTTAATATTTAATATACTCTTTTCATTTTTAAAAAATTGTGCATTTACTTATTATTGTATATATAATTCGTATATTTATATATTTATAATATTTACTTATTATTTTTTTATATATTTAGTATTTCTCTTTTTTATACTTTATATTTAGTTAATGTCTATATTTTATATTTTAAGATAGATGTTTAAATTTTTACGTATTTTTCTATTTTTAATGTAAAACGGCAATGTTTAATAGAAGAACTTGGACAAATAGTCAAACATATTTATGTTTATTGTAGTATTTCCATTTTTATGTTGTATGTTTTACATATAATTATTATTTTCGAAATTATATATAATGTTTTTTGTTTTTTTTTTAAAACGGTAGTGTTACATTATGGAGATAAGCCATCTTTTTTTTTAAGTGAAAAATAGTAATCTTACATATGTTTAATGTAGTTTTTTCATTTTTTAATGCTGTATGTTTACATATTTTTTACAATTTTCGAAAATAATTAATATTAAAATGTAAAACTATATTTTATGCCACGTGTCATCTTTTGGGAGAAATTTTTTCCGCTGATGTGGACGTCCTATGGAGCCTCAAAAGCTCCCTTTTATTAGTAGAGATTTGCATATAAATATAAGCAATAATGAGAAGATGGAAAATATACTAAGCATTTGACCAAAAGAAGGGAAAAGTATACTAAGCAATGGAAACCGTTATTCACTCTCTTCTCATATTGTTATCATTTGTAGCCATCTCTCATACTCAGCCTCTTCTGGCCAGTTCTTTTCCGATTTCTCCTAATTTTGCGGCAGTTTTCAACTTCGGAGACTCTAACTCCGACACCGGAGAACTCACCTCTGGTCTTGGTTTCCGTCTCCCACCTCCCAATGGACAATCCTTCGTCTTTAAACCTCCATCTACTGGAAGATTCTGTGATGGACGTCTCATCGTCGATTTTCTAAGTAATTCTTCATTCCTAAATCCTATCATTTTCCTTTATTTATTGGTTTGTACAAACAACTTTTTTACGTATGATTGTCGATCGTATATACTTTCACAAATTGTGTACCACGACAGTTTTGTTATGGTTATGCACCACAGCAAACTAGTCCACTAAAGCCATGACTTTCTAGACTTGGCAATATTTTCTTTGTGGTAAATTAATTTCCTGCATAACATTTTTTTCTCACTGAACGCGTTGCATGCACCATATCCAACTAGTCCACTAAAAACATGACGTTCTAGACTTCGCAATATTTTCTGTGGTAAATTAATATTTGCAAGACGATTTTAATTGATTTTTCTAATGCAGCTTTCAAGCTCATGTTATTCACAGACTCACAGTGTGGTTTATATGGATTCATACGAACCATAAGACTCGCAGCACTTCCGGTTAACAGAAAATAAGACTAGTTTTTGTTAATTAATAATTTAAAATAGTTTTTCTCTATAAATTATAAACTCAAAGACAGTAAAGAAATAACTGACTCCTGTTTATAAGATCAAAGCTAAGAGTTGTTTTTGTTGCAATGAAACATATTGATTTACGATAAGTTTCTAAACAACGTGCTTTAAATTGGGTCTTTTATGTAGTGGAGGCAATTGGTCGACCCTACTTGAGACCTTATTTGGATTCAGTTAGCACACAAAGCTACCTGAGAGGCTGCAATTTTGCTGCTGGTGGATCAACGATTCAGAAGGCAAATGCTGCATCCTTTAGCCCTTTTGGATTTGGCGTTCAAGTTGCTCAATTCGTCACCTTCAAATTCAAAGTTCTTCAATTAATACAACAAGGTAACTAAAAATATTCATCAAGATATATATAAACTTGTCCGGTTCATATAGACATATGTTTATTCGTACCAATATATTTTTTTTCAGATAAAACTTTCGAAAACTTACCGTCGGAAGATCATTTCAAAAATGGATTGTACATGTTTGATATCGGACAAAATGATATAGCCGGTGCAATTTACGGCAAGACAGTAGATCAAGCTGCTGCTGTCATTCCTACAATCATAAGTACATTTAAAGATGGAATAAATGTCAGTATTTACATGATGAGTCTTTAATGTCGTTATTATAAAAAGGATTTCATTTTTCTGTAACTTTTGTTTTCTTTTCTAGAGACTATATTGGGAAGGGGGTGCGAGAAACTTTTGGATACACAACACAGGACCAATTGGGTGTTTAGCTCAGATGGTGTCAATATTTGGGAAAGAGAAATCAAAAGTTGATGAGTTTGGTTGTGTCATTGGCCATAACGAAGCTGCTAAGCTCTTCAATTTACAGCTTCAGGGTCTCGTCAGAAATTTTACTCAACAATATCGTGATGCTAATTTCACGTACGTCGATATGTTCTCGATCAAATCTGACCTCATCCAGAATCATTCCAAATATGGTAAGCATACTTAACTGAACATAAGTCTGGTATTATACTTAAGACCGGTCCCAATATTTTGGGAACCAAACAGTTTAATAAGAATTTTTAATATTTTTTAAAAATAAACTGATAATGTATATTAACTTTTTAAGGGTAGACCAATGTTTCATTTCGATATGCTAAGAATCGACTATGTGTATATATCTAACATTACTTGTAGTTTGTAAGTGAAAACTATTTTTGGGTATTAATAACAGGTTTTGATCAGTCCATAATGGTATGTTGTGGAACCGGAGGACCGCCACTGAACTACAATGATCAGATTAACTGCGGTTCAACAGGGACATCAAACGGTACGACAGTAACATCCAACTCATGTAATGATAGTTCCAAATATGTTAACTGGGATGGAATTCACTATACCGAAGCTGCAAACCGGTTTGTTTCACAGAAAATTCTGTCCGGTACATATTCCCTGACGGTGTCGTCTTGAAATCAGAACCTCAGAGGGTCTTTTGTTGTTTTTCATGTGTGATAAAACAGAGCATATACTAATAACTTTCCTTCCACAATAATAAATGCTCTGATTCAATAAAAGTTTGTAACGTTATCTTATAGACCACACACAGGTTTGTACAACACTTACCCACTAACTATCAGCTGCATTGTCCATTGCATAACTCCTCATTGTTATCTCCTGAGTTCGTTAGTAGATTTAAATTTGTAACGACTTCTTCAGTGCCATCAGCCTCGGATTCATGATCTGAATCAGCCATATGATCAAAGAAATCACCAAAGTACCACTTACAATCTTCTTTCCATTCGCCCTTATGCGCGTTAACCCGCCATTTCTGATCTGCAATCATCTCCGGTGACAAACCCCATCTCTCTAACTCTTCCTCCGTGTGATGAATCGCCAAGCTGTAGTCACCGCCTTGTCCTAACTCCATAACTCTGATCTCGCTGTTCCCGGGATTGTTTAATGCCTCAAACTGTTCCACGGTCCACTTGAACCATTTCATCAGAAACACACGCGATGTTAACCCGTGAGAGACGATCACAAAGTTTAGCTCATGAGTCGGGTTCATGTGAAGTCTGTTCATGTCAATATCTCTCCATAGAGACTCAAGAAAACCTGTAAAGAGGGAAACACATAAGAGACAAGTTCTTGAAACACTTGCTGTTCATTCACAGAGAGAGAGAGAGATCGATGAAAGAACACAAACTAAAGAAAAAACAAAACAACAGAAAATGTTTTATGTAATAACTAATCATTGTCCTAACAGTTAATAGTAAATTCCCAAAGCATATGCATCTACACAATCAACAGTGTAGATTAGTGTTCTAAAAATGATTTTTCTTAAACCTTTTTTAAAAATCATTTTTCTTTTAAATCAGTCTAGGCGTTTGCTAGTATAACCAATAATCTTCTATAAAGCGCCTAATTACCGCCTAACGATTTTTTTTCAAACACTTGATCATTTAGAACAAGTAGGGAAGTGGAAACATACTGGAGACGCGATCAAAAACGTCGGCGGCGGATTCACCCTCCGGGAACCGATAAAAGAACCGGCCAAACCTCTCTCTAACCTTCTTGGTCGCTCTCATCCTCTCTTTAACCTGAAAGTTCCCAAAATCCTGCTCCCTGATCCGACATTCCTCTCGAACGCCGATCACGCGGCGGCGCGAGAACGACCGTCCGATCTCCCGGAGCGTAGAACGCGTGCGATCGTAAGGGGAGACGTAGAAGCAGACGCGCCACTCCGGCGAAGAAGGATTGGAGGAGAGCAGGGAGCGGAGACGCGCTCCTGCTTCTTGCGCCTGAAGCAAACCGGATTCTGTTAGCTGGATCTTGTGATCAGGGGTTGTTGTGTATGCCGACGTGTCGAGGTTTCCTTCGGATTCGCCGTGACGTACGAGGATGATTCGCTTCGGAAGTAGTTTGTTATCTGAACTCATGGAGGATGAACAATTTTCTAGGGATTTTTTCCGGAATCTGAGTATTTGATTTATTGGTTCAGACAATTAATTAATGTTATTGTTGCTATGTCATAGCATAAATGAAGCGTATATTCAGACATACGTTATGTATTTTTTGTCGGAATATTAACAACTAATTGTTTGTTTAGCTAATAAAGGTTATTATCCACGTCTTCTTGTTCATTGCAGTTGAGAGAAAGTAATCATTATGTTTTGAATTTTATTTCAAAATAGAGACTTAAAAGGATCAATCTGGAAATGTCCCAATGTGGCATACCACCATGGCACCATCTCCGTCTCTTTATAGAAAAAAAAAAGTTACTAATAAAGTCAGTTGATATTTTAGTATTTAGTTAATTTATTTTAGTAGCCCAATAAAAGCTTTTTGGATCTATAACTAGCCCAAAAAAATAAGTTAAGAGATGAAAAGTGTCAGCGCATTAGTAAAATTTTAAAGTCTCGTTGGGCTTTATCTTATTTTTACGCCTGTACTAATGTAACCTCAACCTTATTAACTAAACTAAGAGCATATTTATTGGAGATTCTTAAATTGAGATTTTTAGCAGAATATAAGAAACCGTCTCTTAACTTTTAACTAAAAAAGTTAAGAACCGGCTCTTAAATAAGATATTTAAGAACCAGTTTTTATTTTTTTTAGTTAAAAGTTAAGAGACGGTTTCTTATATTCCGATAATAATTCCAACCTAAGAACCCCCAATAAACATACTTTAACGACTCTCAATCTCTTTGGTTTGTGTGTAGTTAAGCATGCCTTTGGAGTTTGGAGAAAGTTTGCTGAGGCCGAGATAGAAGAAGCCATTCCAGTTAGTGAATAGGATTGCTTCTGAATCAAGTTAAGTGTAACTTCCTTTTAGGGCACACTCTTTGTATGTGTTAATAGTACCAAATACTCCTTGAACATTATGATACAACATACTTCTCTCTTTCTTGAAAATGATATTCATTCTGAATTTTTTTTGGGAACCAAAAGATTCAGGAGACGGATAGAAACTCGTGGATACAGATACTACTAAACCACTAGGACGGGGACAGACCCACTTGACACATTAAAAAACATAATGAAAACAACAAACTCATCAAAGCCTTGCTCTGTTTTTTATTTTGAGGGGTAAACTAAAACTTGAAGTTACTTCTTGGCTTGCATGAGCTCTTCAATGAGTTCAGCAGCTTGCTCAACTGTTGCAATCTTCTGTGCTTTCTCTTCTGCCATTTGGATCCCAAACTCTTCCTCTAAACCCATCACAATCTCAACCTGCATGCAAAACACTCAGTTAATACAAACTCTACAAGTTCTGATTCACAAAGAGAATGGTTTGGTTGATGAATTACGTACCGTGTCGAGAGAATCTGCTCCAAGATCGACAAATTTGGTTTCTGCAACGACTTGTTGATCGTCTTTGAGTGAGAGTTGCTTCTTGACTATCTCAGATACTTTCTCTACTGTCTCTTGTTTGGCCTATAAAGACAAAAGTACTAAGATGTCAACAAACACGAGAAAATGGTCAAGTGGTGTACAAAAAGAAAACAGAACATACCGCGCAAGAGATTGAAAGGCGAGTGCGGCTTAGGTTGAAGGAGAGATTAGTCCTTCCATGGTTGGAAACCAAAACTGGCTTTTGGAAACTAATCCTCGTTGTTGTGACCTGTTATTCATCAATACAAGGAGCGTTTTCATTCAAACCACCAACTCATGACTATTGTTCTGTAACTTTCACAACCATATCCAACAATCACAGCCTTAAATCACACAAAACGGTTTCTGAAACGCATTGGAATGTAAATGAAATTGAAATGATCATATCATTAACGTGCGTCCAAATTTTTAAACTGTGACAGACGGCTAATGATGTAACATCGTAACAATTAGCGAACGATCTGGAAAATAAAGTGCCAATCTTGAAAAGAAAAAGATTATTACCAGAGAGGTAGCTTGCATGGAGACTGAAGCGCTGAAAGTGGTCGCCATTTTCGTTATTCACGAGAGAGATGGAGAGAGATGGCGGAGTGTACAAAGAGCGTGATGTCCCATGGTAGCTTGCTACATTTATAAGCTTGGTGCACTCAGAAACGACGTCGTTTGCGAAGAAGAAAACATGGGCCTCGTTCCCATGCAAATATTCGATCCATAGATACTCATGCACGAGCGAATGTAGCATAACGTCGTGCCAAAATGAATTCAGTGACTTTACACGGTTATCGAAGTTTAATAACAATGTACCTGTCAAACCGGTTCTTAATTGAATTGAAGTGGACCTGTCAAACCGGTCTTTACCATTTTACCAAACGAAATCAAAGCTATGGTGGACCACAGTGTCCACTAAATAGTTAGCTACAGTATGTACTTCTTGTCACACCTACCCTTCATTCTCATATATTTATTACAGCCTTTTACCATTGGCCAAAGTTTAACCAAACAGTACCCACAACTTACCAATCAGATCCTATAATAGCAAGACACAAGTCAAGTTCCTAACTAACACAACAAACCCCATGAGCCAAAAGTAAAAGCACACACAAATACTCTTGTTTTGTTACTTAACAAGTTACAACCAATACTAATTAAAAAAACACCACACGTCTCCCAAACTGTTAGAAGTTTCTTCTTCATGACTATAAGAGGGAAGAAGTTTTTGGTTTTCTGAGAAGTTTCTGTAAGTTTTCTTAAGCTTTACTGAGATCATGGGTGCCTCTCTCGGTCAGAGAACCAGGGACAAAAGGAACAAAACCAAACATAACTATGTGCCTGAATTACATTGACAGCAAGTTCTCCATGAGTACCATCTCCAAGGAAGCAAAAACTAAAAACTTTACATATAATGTAAGGTGCCCTCATTTTGAATGTTATTTTCAATACACAAATAAGAAACATATAACCCACCAAAAAAGCAGCACTGTTTTTCTTCCCAAAGTATCTATCAAAAAGGAATAATAATAATAATAATCTCATTAAACAACGATTCTTTTCCCTTTAAGCTTAGCAGCCATTCTTCTCTCCTTGTTAACATCCTTTCTCCTCTGTGAACTTGAGTCAGACGCTCCAATGGGAGCCAAAGGGCCTGACCAAGTCTGAAGCGGCTCTTTGGAGTAAGAAGCAGTGAACGAGTTTGAGCTAAAAGGTATCTCTGATGGATCAAGTCTCCGTGAAGATCCCACTTGAAAACCAAGCGCCCCGTCTTGATGCGGTGGAGGAAACTTCTCGCTCTTGCTCTTAGCATTCGCATGCGTGATCATACGCATCCTCTGTTTCAAATAAAAAGATTCAGACACGAACTGAGAAGTAAGATAATATTGTTTCGTTTCTTACATCAATGTTGGATTGATTCTCGGCATTGGCTTCAGGAGCAGCCATTGCTCTTGGATGAGCTCGTTCTCGAGGTAGTCTGATTCTTCTTCTGCTCTCTCCTTGAACCTTACGTGCTTCCCTTTGTCTGCAGACACATGAATGCATCTCTTAGGCAAACAGAAACCAAACATAGTCACAAGAGGAAACTTTACCTCCTAAACTCTTCATCTCGTTTCCTGGCATCAATCTCTTTACTTGGAGGATACTTAGGTAGATCAGAAGGTTCACATGGAAATGGCTTTGTCATGAAGAACTGTACAGCAAAAAAACAAATCAGCCATAGAAGTTTGAACCATGATCACGCCTAAAGACTCAAAGTAGGCCTGCGGATTTTGTCCAAACCGAACTAGCCAAACCGAACCAAAATTTTCGGTTTTTGGTTTGGTTACGGTTTTGAGTTCGGTTTAGTGCAGTGGAGTTTTGAAAAATAATTAGGTTTTCGGTTCGGTTTTCAATTTAAAAATAAATAACTAAATAACCGAAAATAATCGAATAACCAAACTAACTGAAATGACGAAAATAAATATCCTAATTTTAAATAAAATTATACTAAATTCTAACAGAGACAAAAGAAACGGCTATTTGCGGAAATAAATTTAAAAGCCAAAATTAACCGAAAACCGAAACCAATTATTTCGGTTTATTTCGGTCAGATTGTGGCGGAACTGAACTACCCGAAACCAAAATTTCCCAACCCGAACTAACCGAATCCGCAGGGCTACTCAAAAGGCTCAAACTTATCACTGTAAAGAAACTTACATCACTCATCAACGCATCTGAAGCTGTCTGACGCTCAGAAGGATCAATAGCCAGAAGAGTATCAAGCAAAGAAAGCGCCTGAGGAGAGAAGTCTTTAAAAACCTCTCTCACTTTTCTTTTGAACTGAGGCAAAGGCTTGTGATGAGCATGCCTCTGATGAGAAGGAAGCCTAATCTTCCTCCAATACTCTTCAGAAGGCGACCCGCACAGCTTATATATCCTATGCAACTGCTCCACCTCGTTGCGACCCGGCATGATCGGTCTACCTGATAACAACTCGGCTAAAATGCAGCCTGCACTCCACAGATCAATGCCTACGTTATACTCTTCGACACCGTGAAGAAGCTCAGGTGCTCTGTACCATAATGTAACAACCCGGTTCGTCATCCTTTGCCTTTTAGTGGAATCGTAAAACGTCGCGAGACCGAAGTCGCCTATCCTAAGAACTCCTCCGTCGTCTATAAGGAGGTTTGATCCTTTGATATCACGGTGGAGAACTCCTCTGTTGTGGCAGTGTTCGAGCCCCGAGAGGAGTTGCTTCATGTAGCATTTAACCTGCAAAAGCATAGCAATTATTACCAACACGTGTTACGGATAATTATGCTATTACAAACTATCAGTTTCTGACCTGTTGCTCGGTGAATGTTATGTCCGGGCTTGCAGCTAGACCAGCTAGGTCGTGATGCATGTAACGGAACACCAAGTATAAACTATTCGACATCCTCGAAGTAACCAAACCTTCTAGTTTGATGACATTGGGATGATCTAATCTCCTCAAGATCAGAATCTCTCTAGCCATGAATCTCAAGCTCTCACGTTCCAAAACATCGCACCGCACTTTCTTTAATGCTACTATACTTCCTGTTAATGAATCTCTCGCCTTGTACACATTACTATACGTTCCTGATCCAATCTACACACATGAAGCAACAGACTTTAACTACCCAATGGCAGAGAACAGAGCACAAAAACAGAGTTTTTATCTACACACATAAAGCAACAGACTTTAATTACACAACATCATGCCAAAGAACAGAACACAAAAACACAGAGTTTTTTCTGTTCTAACACACAAAGCAACAGACTTTAATAACCCAACATCATGCCAAAGAACACAACACATAAACAGAGTTTCTCTGTTCTACACACAAAGCAACAGTCTTTAACAACCCAAAGAACAGAGCACAGAAACAGAGTTTTTATCTACACACACAAAGCAACATACTTTAATTACACAACATCATGCCAAAGAACAGAACACAAAAACAGAGTTTTTCTGTTCTACACACAAAGCAACAGTCTTTAACAACCCAAAGAACAGAGCACAAAAACAGAGTTTTTTTTATCTTTACCTTCTCAATCTTCTCAAAGGAATCAGCTTTTCTTGGAAGCCATCCGTTAAGAGCTTCACCGCAGACTTCAGACAGCCACGGTGGCCATCCGGCAGCAACTTGCTCACCGAGCAAGTTCTTTGGTGGGTTGCTACGTCTCGGGTCAGGCTTACTAGACCTTCTTCTTTCGCCTCTAGGTTTCCTCTCTCTGGTGCCATTCTCTTCCTTGTGATTCTTCACAACCTCCTCACTAGTAGAAGCAGAAGCAACAACTACACTAGTGGTTTGTATGGTTTCGGTTTTAGTCACGGAGACATTGTTTACTTCCTTTCGATTAGACTCGATCCTTGAGCTAACTACTGATCCTGGCGATCCGGGTCGACCCAATACACAACCCATCTCTCATCAAACTAACCTTCATTTGCTCATCATGTTTCTAAAAAAAGAGATCTCTTTTGAATCAACTTTTAACTGCAACACACACATAATTGGACAACTCAAATCCCAGCAAGTGTTTCATATCGAAAATCAGATTTCAAAATTTGGAGAAAGTTACTTACTTTATGATCGAGGAGGAGTGAAATTGGAGACCCAGATGGTCAAATCTGAAACTTGAACAGACAAGAACCTAGTTTTTCAGACAGGATGATGTAAGGTTGTGGAGACAAGTCAAAAGATCTGAAAAAAAAAACTTGTTTAGAGAGATAGAAAGCTGACTCAACACTCAACAGAAAGAGGACAACAAACAGATGGATCAATGAGAGATTTTTCAAAATTTTCACAAAGAGAAAAGGGATATGTGACGCTCAGAAGATTTTAAAAATCAAACCTTTAAAGCACACAAAAAAGAAAAGATAAATCAATTAAGGCTATGGAGACAAAAGGCAAGGTGATACATACCACCAATTACACTAGAGTGGAAGAGCATTAATAAGAAGAAAAAAGGAAAAAGAACCAACCTTCTGAGTAAGAATCTGAAGAACAAGGGATTGGTTGAACTGCTTTTTTTTTTAGTTACTCCAAAACTAATGTTTTGTTTTTCTTGTTTGGCGTTTGAATCAGACAAGAAAAAGGAATAAAGAGAAACAGACGAAAGATCTGTTGTCTGTGTTTTAATACGTGTAATTGTTTTTGGACGCAACAGGTCAAAAGGCTCAAAGTTACTACTCTCCAGCCCCCACCAACCTTAGAGTGACCACTATTTAATATTTTACTGGTCCTCTCTTCTCTCCTTCTTTTTAATTTGTAGACCATAAAGTTTTGGTTGAATTAAAGTGTGTTTTTCTTTTAAAACATTCCATTCACAGTCTCATTTTTAATGTAGGATCTAATGGTGCTACAGAAGTGGATGTTTTTTTCAGTGACAATGGTCAAATATATGAAAAGAATAGCTTGAGCTATAGTATAGTTGGTCAAACAATATTAGTTTAAACATAAGAAAACAATATTTGGTAGACATCCACCTAATATGTTGGAATGAATCACTAAAATAATACCATGATTTTAATAAAGTTAAAATGGGAATTATAAAAGAAGAATAATTATGATATGTATAATGAGAGTTTACTTCATCTCTCCAATCAAAGAAGTTCCTTTATCAAGACTCTTTTGTAAACCAAACAAGGAACAAAAGCTCAGAAACTTGTGATTGCTCCTGTCCAAACCATTTTTGGTTTTCTCTGATTTAATTAAATGAAAGCTTCGTATACTTTTATGTATTTATTCATTCCAACGATGCTAACTTACAATATTTTTGTTATCTTCTAGACAATAGTCACAACTCACAATACATTTTTATGATTCGTAACATCAACTTGTGTTTTAAGAAACAGTCAGTAAGGTTTTTAAGAAGGTTTGAAAAGCAAATCAAAGAATCACAGATGGCTGCGTTTATAAAAAGGGCTTTTCCACCTTATGGGCCCAAGAGAATGATTTAGCTTGGCCCATTCTGGTCTTTCTTTCACTTTGTTGTGTGAATAGAGTAGCTTCCCTAGTGCTTTGTTTTTTCCTCGCTATTATATTCACTCCGTTTAAAAAAAATTATATGATGTTTTAAAAGTTTATGTTATTTCAAAATATATGATGTTTTGAGATTTTAAAGTTAACTTAAACTTTGTTAGAAAATGTTCAGCCAATAAAATTTTACGGTCTTTTTATAATTGGTTAAAATTTTTTAAAATTAGATCTTTAAAAATATTATTTAGAAAAATATAATTTTCTTAATTTCTGTGCATTAAGCCAAAACATCATATATTATGAAATAAATGGAGTACTATATTTCACCAGTTATACTACATATTTTTTAGGTGATTGGTTCATTGCTTGATTGTCTGAAGGACAAGAAACAAGAGTATTGCCTCCTGACCAATCAACAAGGACCGGGGGGGGGGGGGGGGGGGGGGGGGGGGGGGGGGGGGGGGAGGGTTGTTAAGATGATCAAATGTACAACATCACAAGATTCAACACAGGATCCTAATTACTAATCATCCCTATACAGTTTAATATTGAGTGTGAGAAAAAAGTCCATACCCAATCAACATGAAACTCAAACGTAGCTGAGCAAAAGGTAGCATTCTCATCAAAATGCCCATCTCTTGAGTGTACCATCACGGCTTCCGGTGAAGAGATAGCTCTTATCACTAGAAACAGACGAGTTCAAGACATCCAAGCAATTTATGCCAGCACAATGCTGCAACGTGCACATTACATAAAAAAACATCATGATTGAGTTGACAAGGAGATGACTATAACTTCAAACTATTTTAAGCCCTTGTATATTTTTCTTAGAGAATTGTCCATTATATAAATCTTCTATTTTTCTATTGGTTGAATGCCTTCAAACTTTAGTTACTATTGGTTTTTAAAGTTATTAACATTAAAGTTTAAGACAGAGATCAAAAGAAAAAAAAGACTATAAAATTATGGGAAGTTTACTCAAACATTACATATTTTAGGACAATTGACTAGAATCATACAAATCTTTTTTTAATTACTGCCATTTTTTATATCAAGTGTGCCTTTTTTCCGTTATGAGAAAAACGTATTTACAAGAATGTCATTACCTTTTAATGCCACATAATCAAAAATTTGGCGCCACGTAGGAATTCGGTTCTGTGTTTTTATTAAGTCAGCTGTAAAGCGTTATATACGTCGTTATAGTTGAGTTATTGCTACGTTGCGGCTGAATTAAGCGGCTGACTTAAGAGTAAACATCTGACTTAAGAACATAAATGAGCCGTTAGTTACGGCTGATTTACAGAAATCTAGCTGATTTATGGGATAACGGTTGACTTATGTACACAAGTTATGACTGACTTATACATCGACGGTTTGATTTCTGGAATATTTGGCTGAGTTGTAGTTAAGACACATCTGAGTTATGTTTCCGCGGCTGAGTTAATGAACATTGACTGACTTAAGAGTAAACATCTGACTTAAGAACATAAATGAGCCGTTAGTTACGGCTGATTTACAGAAATCTAGCTGATTTATGGGATAACGGTTGACTTATGTACACAAGTTATGACTGACTTATACATCGACGGTTTGATTTCTGGAATATTTGGCTGAGTTGTAGTTAAGACACATCTGAGTTCTGTTTCCGCGGCTGAGTTAATGAACATTGACTGGCTGATGTGGATAATTAATTAATGACGTGGATTTATTGTTTTAAAATAAACTAACCAAAGACCGTTATTGTCATATACTAGAGGTATACAAATATTTTAATAATTTAAGAAGATGTATAACACTCTAGTCATAAACCAACTTTTCGATAACATTCTAGTCATTTTCTCTAAAATTATTAGATGTAATAACCATTTATTATTAATTTAAATAAAAGTCAGGAGTATAGTATACATGCTAATTTTTTTTTTGAAAAGGACGAGGGAGGGGGGGGGTTAAGATGATCAAATGTACAACATCACAAGATTCAACATGGAGCCTTTGTTGTCTCTGTTTTTCAAGAAAATAATTATTTTATAGTAGTCATTTCATTGATTTAGGGAGTATTATGAAGTTTTACTAAATTAATTGATAAACAAATTATAACGATTTCCATATACCATGAAAAAGAGCTTAAAATACATTAATACCAATGTATTAAATGTACAACATCACAAGATTCAACATGGAGCCTTTGTTGTCTCCGTTTTTCAAGAAAATAATTATTTTATAGTAGTCATTTCATTGATTTAGGGAGTATTATGAAGTTTTACTAAATTAATTGATAAACAAATTATAACGATTTCCATATACCATGAAAAAGAGCTTAAAATATATTAATACCAATGTAGAATGTGGTTAGAAATTTTAAAACAACATTAAAGATCATAGGCTTTAGTATATAAAGTATTTACCAAAAACTCAATATTTTCGAAAGGGTTAACACATGGATTTTGAGAAAATTTCAAAAAATATGAAAATGTTGTTTTAATGCATAGTTGTATCCTGCACTAACATATGATGATGGTGAAAGAGGTTTGGAGCCTTTGTTGTCTCCGTTTTTCAAGAAAATAATTATTTTATAGTTGTTATTTCATTGATTTAGTGAGTATTATGAAGTTTTACTAAATTAATTGATAAACAAATTATAACGATCTTATATACCATGAAAATGAGCTTAAAATACATTAATACAAATGTAGAATATGGTTAGAAATTTTAAAACATCACTAAAGATTATTGGCTTCAGAATATAAAGTATTTACCAAAAACTCAATATTTTCGAAGGGTTAACACATGGATTTTGAGAAAATTAAAAAAATATGACAATATTGTTTTAATGCATAGTTGCATCCTGCACCAACATATGATGATGTTCAAAGAGGTTTGGAGCCTTTGTTGTCTTCGTTTTTCAAAAAAATAATTATTTTATAGTAGTTTTTTTTTTGTGAAACACTCATTCATTAACTAAGAGGAAACGAGTTAGTTGGGGGTAGTAACTACTCCACCAACCCTTAATACATTGGCTACAGCTAAAGCATGCTTTGCCATAATGTCAGCCTGAACATTTTGATCGCGAGGGATCCAGGCAAAAGAAACGAATTCCAAATCATCAACAAGAGAGAGGATATCAGAAACAATTCCATAGAGATCCGGAGAGAACTCCCGATCGGACTTCCTCACTAGTTGCAGAAATCAGACTCAAAGCAAACTGACTCAATCCTTCCTTCCTTCGCCATTTTCACCGCCTCGAGGAGAGCGAGCCTTCCGCCATTAGAGTCGAGCTCACAAAAACTGCACTCAAACTAGAAGATCTCGTACCTGCAGTGACAACAAGAACAAGCCCAAACCAGCATTTGTTCCTCTCATATTCCAAGCAAGCGTCAGACCTTATTGTACTCGCACCCAAGGGAGGGGAGGGAGTAGGAACTCGGATAATCTTTTAAACGGTTCCTTCTGCTGCTTTTTAAAACTCCATTCTCTGGCTAGTCGTATTGCTTTTAGTTAAGGTTTCCTCCGCTGAGGCAGAGCTCCCTTCAACCAAACTTGTTGCGTTCCTTCCAAATGCTCACAGGATCCATGGAGCTAGAGAACCCGAGGTGATTCCCGATGGAGGTAAGCAAGTTTTAGAGCACAGATCAGACCACAAACCCGCCAAATCTAGCATTCCCTGTAACCGTCGTCGATGAGAAAGGGCCAGCTGCAAACCTTCCTCGCAAAAGGACAGAAAGCACAGATGAATAATAGATTCAGCTTCCCACATCGCTTACAAGCAGAGTCAACTGGAATATGTCGCGCTAAGAGTCTTTCACCCACACTATTATGAAGTTTATAGTAGAGTCAATTATTTTACAAGCAGAGTCAATTATTTTATAGTAGTTATTTCATTGATTTAGGGAGTATTATGAAGTTTTACTAAATTAATTGATAAACAAATTATAACGATTCCCATATACCATGAAAAAGAGCTTAAAATACATTAATACCAATGTAGAATTTGGTTAGAAATTTTAAAACAACACTAAAGATTATTGGCTTCAGTATATAAAGTATTTACCAAAAACTCAATATTTTCGAAGGGGTTAACACATGGATTTTGAGAAAATTTCAAAAATATGACAATATTGTTTTAAAGCATATTTGCATCCTGCACTAACATATGATGATGTTCAAAGAGGTTTGGAGCCTTTGTTGTCTCCGTTTTTCAAGAAAATATTTATTTTATAGTAGTTATTTCCATTGATTTAGGGAGTATTATGAAGTTTTACTAAATTATTGATAAAACAATTATAACGATTCTCATATACCATGAAAATGAGCTTAAATACATTAATACAAATGTAGAATATGGTTAGAAATTTTAAAACAACACTAAAGATTATGGCTTCAATATAAAGTATTTACCAAAAACTCAATATTTTCGAAGGGTTAACCCATGGATTTTGAGAAATTTCAAAAAATATGACAATATTGTTTTAATGCATAGTTGCATCCTGCACTAACATATGATGATGTTCAAAGAGGTTTGGAGCCTTTGTTGTCTCCGTTATTCAAGAAATAGTTATTTCATCGATTTAAGAAGTATTATGAAGTTTTACTAAATTAATTGATACACAAATTATAACGATTCCCAATATACCAATACCAATGTAGAATGTAGTTAGAAATTTAAAACAACACTAAAGATCATAGGATTCAGTATATAAAGTATTTACCAAAAACTCAATATTTTCGAAGGGTTAACACACATGGATTTTGAGAAAATTTCAAAAATATGACAATATTGTTTTAATGCATAGTTGCATCCTGCACAACATATGATGATGTTCAAAGAGGTTTGGAGCCTTGTTGTCTCCGTTTTTCAAGAAAATAATTATTTTATATGGTTATTCCATTGATTTAGGGAGTATTATGAAGTTTTACTAATTAATTGATAAAAATTATAACGATTCTCATATACCATGAAAATGAGCTTAAAATATAATAATACAAATGTAGAATATGGTTAGAAATTTTAAAACAACCCTAAAGATTATAGGCTTCAGTATAAAGTATTTACCAAAAACTCAATATTTCGAAGGGGTTAACCATGGATTTTGAGAAAATTCAAAAAATATGACAATATTGTTTTAATGCATAGTTGCATCCTGCACTAACATATGATGATGTTCAAAGAGGTTTGGAGCCTTTGTTGTCTCCGTTATTCAAGAAATAGTTATTTTATGGTTCATCGATTTAGGAGTATTATGAAGTTTTACTAAATTAATTGATAAACAAATTATAACGATTCCCATATACCATGAAAAAGAGCTTAAATACATTAATACCAATGTAGAATGTGGTTAGAAATTTTAAAACAACACTAAAGATTATAGGCTTCAGTATATAAAGTATTTACCAAAACTCAATATTTTCGAGGGTTTAACCCATGGATTTTGAGAAAATTTCAAAAATATGACAATATTTTTTAATGCATAGTTGCATCCTGCACTAACATATGATGATGTTCAAAGAGGTTTGGAGCCTTTGTTGTCTCCGTTATTCAAGAAATAGTTTATTTCATTGCTTTAGGAAGTATTATGAAGTTTTACTAAATTAATTGATAAACAATTATAACGATTCCCATATACCATGAAAAAGAGTTAAAATACATTAATACAAATGTAGAATGTGGTTAGAAATTTTAAAACAACACTAAAGATTATAGGCTTCAGTATATAATTATTTACCAAAAACCATGGATTTTGAGAAAATTTCAAAAATATGACAATATTGTTTTAATGCATAGTTGCATCCTGCACTAACATATGATGATGTTCAAAGAGGTTTGGAGCCTTTGTTGTCTCCGTTTTCAAGAAATAGTTTATTTCATCGATTTAGAAGTATTATGAAGTTTTACTAAATTAATTGATAAACAAATTATAACGATTCCCATATACCATGAAAAAGAGCTTAAAATACATTAATACCAATGTAGAATGTGGTTAGAAATTTTAAAACAACACTAAGATTATAGGCTTCAGTATATAAAGTATTTACCAAAACTCAATATTTTTCGAGGGGTTACACATAGATTTTGAGAAAATTTCAAAAAATATGACAATATTTTTTTAATGCATAGTTGCATCCTGCACTAACATATGATGATGTTCAAAGAGGTTTGGAGCCTTTGTTGTCTCCGTTTATCAAGAAATAGTTATTTCATCGATTTAGGAGTATTATGAAGTTTTACTAAATTAATTGATAAACAAATTATAACGATTCCCATTTACCATGAAAAAGAGTTTAAATACATTAATACCAATGTAGAATGTGGTTGAAAATTTTAAAACAACACTAAAGATTATAGGCTTCAGTATATAAAGTATTTACCAAAAACTCAATATTTTCGTAGGGGTTAGCCATAGATTTTGAGAAAATTTCAAAAATATGACAATATTGTTTTAATGCATAGTTGCATCCTGCACTAACATATGATGATGTTCAAAGAGGTTTGGAGCCTTTGTTGTCTCCGTTTTTCAAGAAATAATAATTTTATAGTGGTTATTTCATCGATTTAGGGAGTATTATGAAGTTTTACTAAATTAATTTATAAACAAATTAAACGATGCTCATTTACCATGAAAAGAGTTTAAACATTAATACAAATGTAGAATATGGTTAGTAATTTTAAAACAACACTAAAGATTATAGGCTTCAGTATATAAAGTATTTACCAAAAACTCAATATTTTTGTAGGGGTTAGCCCATAGATTTTGAGAAAATTTCAAAAAATATGACAATATTGTTTTAATGCCTAGTTGCATCCTGCACTAACATATGATGATGTTCAAAGAGGTTTGGAGCCTTTGTCGTCTCCGTTTATCAAGAAAATAATAATTTTATAGTGGTTATTCCATCGATTTAGGGAGTATTATGAATTTTATTAAATTAATTGATAAAAACATTGAACGATGCTCATTTACCATGAAAAAGAGTTTAGCATACATTAATACAAATGTAGAATATGGTAGAAATTTTAAAACAACACTAAAGATTATAGGCTTCAGTATATAAAGTATTTACCAAAAACTCAATTTTTGTAGGGGTTAGCCCATAGATTTTGAGAAATTTCAAAAATATGACAATATTGTTTTAATGCCTAGTTGCATCCTGCACTAACATATGATGATGTTCAAAGGGTTTGGAGCCTTTGTCGTCTCCGTTTATCAAGAAAATAATAATTTTATAGTGGTTATTCCATCGATTTAGGGAGTATTATGAAGTTTTATTAAATTATTTGATAAAAACAATTGAACGATGCTCATTTACCATGAAAAAGAGTTTAGCATACATTAATACAAATGTAGAATATGGTAGAAATTTTAAAACAACACTAAAGATTATAGGCTTCAGTATATAAAGTATTTACCAAAAACTCAATATTTTTGTAGGGGTTAGCCCATAGATTTTGAGAAATTTCAAAAATATGACAATATTGTTTTAATGCCTAGTTGCATCCTGCACTAACATATGATGATGTTCAAAGAGGTTTGGAGCCTTTGTCGTCTCCGTTTATCAAGAAAATAATAATTTTATAGTGGTTATTCCATCGATTTAGGGAGTATTATGAAGTTTATTAAATTATTTGATAAAAACAATTGAACGATGCTCATTTACCATGAAAAAGAGTTTAGCATACATTAATACAAATGTAGAATATGGTAGAAATTTTAAAACAACACTAAAGATTATAGGCTTCAGTATATAAAGTATTTACCAAAAACTCAATATTTTGTAGGGGTTAGCCCATAGATTTTGAGAAAATTTCAAAAATATGACAATATTGTTTTAATGCCTAGTTGCATCCTGCACTAACATATGATGATGTTCAAAGAGGTTTGGAGCCTTTGTCGTCTCCGTTTATCAAGAAAATAATAATTTTATAGTGGTTATTCCATCGATTTAGGGAGTATTATGAAGTTTTATTAAATTATTTGATAAAAACAATTAAACGATGGTCATTTACAATGAAAAGAGTTTAGCATACATTAATACAAATGTAGAATATGGTAGAAATTTTAAAACAACACTAAAGATTATAGGCTTCAGTATATAAAGTATTTACCAAAAACTCAATATTTTGTAGGGGTTAGCCCATAGATTTTGAGAAAATTTCAAAAAATATGACAATATTGTTTTAATGCCTAGTTGCATCCTGCACTAACATATGATGATGTTCAAAGAGGTTTGGAGCCTTTGTCGTCTCCGTTTATCAAGAAAATAATAATTTTATAGTGGTTATTCCATCGATTTAGGGAGTATTATGAAGTTTTATTAAATTATTTGATAAAAACAATTGAACGATGCTCATTTACCATGAAAAAGAGTTTAGCATACATTAATACAAATGTAGAATATGGTAGAAATTTTAAAACAACACTAAAGATTATAGGCTTCAGTATATAAAGTATTTACCAAAAACTCAATATTTTTGTAGGGGTTAGCCCATAGATTTTGAGAAATTTCAAAAAATATGACAATATTGTTTTAATGCCTAGTTGCATCCTGCACTAACATATGATGATGTTCAAAGAGGTTTGGAGCCTTTGTCGTCTCCGTTTATCAAGAAAATAATAATTTTATAGTGGTTATTCCATCGATTTAGGGAGTATTATGAAGTTTTATTAAATTATTTGATAAAAACAATTGAACGATGCTCATTTACCATGAAAAGAGTTTAGCATACATTAATACAAATGTAGAATATGGTAGAAATTTTAAAACAACACTAAAGATTATAGGCTTCAGTATATAAAGTATTTACCAAAAACTCAATATTTTTGTAGGGGTTAGCCCATAGATTTTGAGAAATTTCAAAAATATGACAATATTGTTTTAATGCCTAGTTGCATCCTGCACTAACATATGATGATGTTCAAAGAGGTTTGGAGCCTTTGTCGTCTCCGTTTATCAAGAAAATAATAATTTTATAGTGGTTATTCCATCGATTTAGGGAGTATTATGAAGTTTTTTAAATTATTTGATAAAAACAATTGAACGATGCTCATTTACCATGAAAAGAGTTTAGCATACATTAATACAAATGTAGAATATGGTAGAAATTTTAAAACAACACTAAAGATTATAGGCTTCAGTATATAAAGTATTTACCAAAAACTCAATATTTTTGTAGGGGTTAGCCCATAGATTTTGAGAAAATTTCAAAAAATATGACAATATTGTTTTAATGCCTAGTTGCATCCTGCACTAACATATGATGATGTTCAAAGAGGTTTGGAGCCTTTGTCGTCTCCGTTTATCAAGAAAATAATAATTTTATAGTGGTTATTCCATCGATTTAGGGAGTATTATGAAGTTTTATTAAATTATTTGATAAAACAATTGAACGATGCTCATTTACCATGAAAAGAGTTTAGCATACATTAATACAAATGTAGAATATGGTAGAAATTTTAAAACAACACTAAAGATTATAGGCTTCAGTATATAAAGTATTTACCAAAAACTCAATATTTTTGTAGGGGTTAGCCCATAGATTTTGAGAAAATTTCAAAAAATATGACAATATTGTTTTAATGCCTAGTTGCATCCTGCACTAACATATGATGATGTTCAAAGAGGTTTGGAGCCTTTGTCGTCTCCGTTTATCAAGAAAATAATAATTTTATAGTGGTTATTCCATCGATTTAGGGAGTATTATGAAGTTTTATTAAATTATTTGATAAAAACAATTGAACGATGCTCATTTACCATGAAAAAGAGTTTAGCATACATTAATACAAATGTAGAATATGGTAGAAATTTTAAAACAACACTAAAGATTATAGGCTTCAGTATATAAAGTATTTACCAAAAACTCAATATTTTTGTAGGGGTTAGCCCATAGATTTTGAGAAAATTTCAAAAAATATGACAATATTGTTTTAATGCCTAGTTGCATCCTGCACTAACATATGATGATGTTCAAAGAGGTTTGGAGCCTTTGTCGTCTCCGTTTATCAAGAAAATAATAATTTTATAGTGGTTATTCCATCGATTTAGGGAGTATTATGAAGTTTTATTAAATTATTTGATAAAAACAATTGAACGATGCTCATTTACCATGAAAAAGAGTTTAGCATACATTAATACAAATGTAGAATATGGTAGAAATTTTAAAACAACACTAAAGATTATAGGCTTCAGTATATAAAGTATTTACCAAAAACTCAATATTTTTGTAGGGGTTAGCCCATAGATTTTGAGAAATTTCAAAAAATATGACAATATTGTTTTAATGCCTAGTTGCATCCTGCACTAACATATGATGATGTTCAAAGAGGTTTGGAGCCTTTGTCGTCTCCGTTTATCAAGAAAATAATAATTTTATAGTGGTTATTCCATCGATTTAGGGAGTATTATGAAGTTTTATTAAATTATTTGATAAAAACAATTGAACGATGCTCATTTACCATGAAAAAGAGTTTAGCATACATTAATACAAATGTAGAATATGGTAGAAATTTTAAAACAACACTAAAGATTATAGGCTTCAGTATATAAAGTATTTACCAAAAACTCAATATTTTTGTAGGGGTTAGCCCATAGATTTTGAGAAAATTTCAAAAAATATGACAATATTGTTTTAATGCCTAGTTGCATCCTGCACTAACATATGATGATGTTCAAAGAGGTTTGGAGCCTTTGTCGTCTCCGTTTATCAAGAAAATAATAATTTTATAGTGGTTATTCCATCGATTTAGGGAGTATTATGAAGTTTTATTAAATTATTTGATAAAAACAATTGAACGATGCTCATTTACCATGAAAAAGAGTTTAGCATACATTAATACAAATGTAGAATATGGTAGAAATTTTAAAACAACACTAAAGATTATAGGCTTCAGTATATAAAGTATTTACCAAAAACTCAATATTTTTGTAGGGGTTAGCCCATAGATTTTGAGAAAATTTCAAAAAATATGACAATATTGTTTTAATGCCTAGTTGCATCCTGCACTAACATATGATGATGTTCAAAGAGGTTTGGAGCCTTTGTCGTCTCCGTTTATCAAGAAAATAATAATTTTATAGTGGTTATTCCATCGATTTAGGGAGTATTATGAAGTTTTATTAAATTATTTGATAAAAACAATTGAACGATGCTCATTTACCATGAAAAAGAGTTTAGCATACATTAATACAAATGTAGAATATGGTAGAAATTTTAAAACAACACTAAAGATTATAGGCTTCAGTATATAAAGTATTTACCAAAAACTCAATATTTTTGTAGGGGTTAGCCCATAGATTTTGAGAAATTTCAAAAAATATGACAATATTGTTTTAATGCCTAGTTGCATCCTGCACTAACATATGATGATGTTCAAAGAGGTTTGGAGCCTTTGTCGTCTCCGTTTATCAAGAAAATAATAATTTTATAGTGGTTATTCCATCGATTTAGGGAGTATTATGAAGTTTTATTAAATTATTTGATAAAAACAATTGAACGATGCTCATTTACCATGAAAAAGAGTTTAGCATACATTAATACAAATGTAGAATATGGTAGAAATTTTAAAACAACACTAAAGATTATAGGCTTCAGTATATAAAGTATTTACCAAAAACTCAATATTTTTGTAGGGGTTAGCCCATAGATTTTGAGAAAATTTCAAAAAATATGACAATATTGTTTTAATGCCTAGTTGCATCCTGCACTAACATATGATGATGTTCAAAGAGGTTTGGAGCCTTTGTCGTCTCCGTTTATCAAGAAAATAATAATTTTATAGTGGTTATTCCATCGATTTAGGGAGTATTATGAAGTTTTATTAAATTATTTGATAAAAACAATTGAACGATGCTCATTTACCATGAAAAAGAGTTTAGCATACATTAATACAAATGTAGAATATGGTAGAAATTTTAAAACAACACTAAAGATTATAGGCTTCAGTATATAAAGTATTTACCAAAAACTCAATATTTTTGTAGGGGTTAGCCCATAGATTTTGAGAAAATTTCAAAAAATATGACAATATTGTTTTAATGCCTAGTTGCATCCTGCACTAACATATGATGATGTTCAAAGAGGTTTGGAGCCTTTGTCGTCTCCGTTTATCAAGAAAATAATAATTTTATAGTGGTTATTCCATCGATTTAGGGAGTATTATGAAGTTTTATTAAATTATTTGATAAAAACAATTGAACGATGCTCATTTACCATGAAAAAGAGTTTAGCATACATTAATACAAATGTAGAATATGGTAGAAATTTTAAAACAACACTAAAGATTATAGGCTTCAGTATATAAAGTATTTACCAAAAACTCAATATTTTTGTAGGGGTTAGCCCATAGATTTTGAGAAAATTTCAAAAAATATGACAATATTGTTTTAATGCCTAGTTGCATCCTGCACTAACATATGATGATGTTCAAAGAGGTTTGGAGCCTTTGTCGTCTCCGTTTATCAAGAAAATAATAATTTTATAGTGGTTATTCCATCGATTTAGGGAGTATTATGAAGTTTTATTAAATTATTTGATAAAAACAATTGAACGATGCTCATTTACCATGAAAAAGAGTTTAGCATACATTAATACAAATGTAGAATATGGTAGAAATTTTAAAACAACACTAAAGATTATAGGCTTCAGTATATAAAGTATTTACCAAAAACTCAATATTTTTGTAGGGGTTAGCCCATAGATTTTGAGAAATTTCAAAAAATATGACAATATTGTTTTAATGCCTAGTTGCATCCTGCACTAACATATGATGATGTTCAAAGAGGTTTGGAGCCTTTGTCGTCTCCGTTTATCAAGAAAATAATAATTTTATAGTGGTTATTCCATCGATTTAGGGAGTATTATGAAGTTTTATTAAATTATTTGATAAAAACAATTGAACGATGCTCATTTACCATGAAAAAGAGTTTAGCATACATTAATACAAATGTAGAATATGGTAGAAATTTTAAAACAACACTAAAGATTATAGGCTTCAGTATATAAAGTATTTACCAAAAACTCAATATTTTTGTAGGGGTTAGCCCATAGATTTTGAGAAAATTTCAAAAATATGACAATATTGTTTTAATGCCTAGTTGCATCCTGCACTAACATATGATGATGTTCAAAGAGGTTTGGAGCCTTTGTCGTCTCCGTTTATCAAGAAAATAATAATTTTATAGTGGTTATTCCATCGATTTAGGGAGTATTATGAAGTTTTATTAAATTATTTGATAAAAACAATTGAACGATGCTCATTTACCATGAAAAAGAGTTTAGCATACATTAATACAAATGTAGAATATGGTAGAAATTTTAAAACAACACTAAAGATTATAGGCTTCAGTATATAAAGTATTTACCAAAAACTCAATATTTTTGTAGGGGTTAGCCCATAGATTTTGAGAAAATTTCAAAAAATATGACAATATTGTTTTAATGCCTAGTTGCATCCTGCACTAACATATGATGATGTTCAAAGAGGTTTGGAGCCTTTGTCGTCTCCGTTTATCAAGAAAATAATAATTTTATAGTGGTTATTCCATCGATTTAGGGAGTATTATGAAGTTTTATTAAATTATTTGATAAAAACAATTGAACGATGCTCATTTACCATGAAAAAGAGTTTAGCATACATTAATACAAATGTAGAATATGGTAGAAATTTTAAAACAACACTAAAGATTATAGGCTTCAGTATATAAAGTATTTACCAAAAACTCAATATTTTTGTAGGGGTTAGCCCATAGATTTTGAGAAAATTTCAAAAAATATGACAATATTGTTTTAATGCCTAGTTGCATCCTGCACTAACATATGATGATGTTCAAAGAGGTTTGGAGCCTTTGTCGTCTCCGTTTATCAAGAAAATAATAATTTTATAGTGGTTATTCCATCGATTTAGGGAGTATTATGAAGTTTTATTAAATTATTTGATAAAAACAATTGAACGATGCTCATTTACCATGAAAAAGAGTTTAGCATACATTAATACAAATGTAGAATATGGTAGAAATTTTAAAACAACACTAAAGATTATAGGCTTCAGTATATAAAGTATTTACCAAAAACTCAATATTTTTGTAGGGGTTAGCCCATAGATTTTGAGAAAATTTCAAAAAATATGACAATATTGTTTTAATGCCTAGTTGCATCCTGCACTAACATATGATGATGTTCAAAGAGGTTTGGAGCCTTTGTCGTCTCCGTTTATCAAGAAAATAATAATTTTATAGTGGTTATTCCATCGATTTAGGGAGTATTATGAAGTTTTATTAAATTATTTGATAAAAACAATTGAACGATGCTCATTTACCATGAAAAAGAGTTTAGCATACATTAATACAAATGTAGAATATGGTAGAAATTTTAAAACAACACTAAAGATTATAGGCTTCAGTATATAAAGTATTTACCAAAAACTCAATATTTTTGTAGGGGTTAGCCCATAGATTTTGAGAAAATTTCAAAAAATATGACAATATTGTTTTAATGCCTAGTTGCATCCTGCACTAACATATGATGATGTTCAAAGAGGTTTGGAGCCTTTGTCGTCTCCGTTTATCAAGAAAATAATAATTTTATAGTGGTTATTCCATCGATTTAGGGAGTATTATGAAGTTTTATTAAATTATTTGATAAAAACAATTGAACGATGCTCATTTACCATGAAAAAGAGTTTAGCATACATTAATACAAATGTAGAATATGGTAGAAATTTTAAAACAACACTAAAGATTATAGGCTTCAGTATATAAAGTATTTACCAAAAACTCAATATTTTTGTAGGGGTTAGCCCATAGATTTTGAGAAAATTTCAAAAAATATGACAATATTGTTTTAATGCCTAGTTGCATCCTGCACTAACATATGATGATGTTCAAAGAGGTTTGGAGCCTTTGTCGTCTCCGTTTATCAAGAAAATAATAATTTTATAGTGGTTATTCCATCGATTTAGGGAGTATTATGAAGTTTTATTAAATTATTTGATAAAAACAATTGAACGATGCTCATTTACCATGAAAAAGAGTTTAGCATACATTAATACAAATGTAGAATATGGTAGAAATTTTAAAACAACACTAAAGATTATAGGCTTCAGTATATAAAGTATTTACCAAAAACTCAATATTTTTGTAGGGGTTAGCCCATAGATTTTGAGAAATTTCAAAAAATATGACAATATTGTTTTAATGCCTAGTTGCATCCTGCACTAACATATGATGATGTTCAAAGAGGTTTGGAGCCTTTGTCGTCTCCGTTTATCAAGAAAATAATAATTTTATAGTGGTTATTCCATCGATTTAGGGAGTATTATGAAGTTTTATTAAATTATTTGATAAAAACAATTGAACGATGCTCATTTACCATGAAAAAGAGTTTAGCATACATTAATACAAATGTAGAATATGGTAGAAATTTTAAAACAACACTAAAGATTATAGGCTTCAGTATATAAAGTATTTACCAAAAACTCAATTTTTGTAGGGGTTAGCCCATAGATTTTGAGAAAATTTCAAAAAATATGACAATATTGTTTTAATGCCTAGTTGCATCCTGCACTAACATATGATGATGTTCAAAGAGGTTTGGAGCCTTTGTCGTCTCCGTTTATCAAGAAAATAATAATTTTATAGTGGTTATTCCATCGATTTAGGAGTATTATGAAGTTTTATTAAATTATTTGATAAAAACAATTGAACGATGCTCATTTACCATGAAAAAGAGTTTAGCATACATTAATACAAATGTAGAATATGGTAGAAATTTTAAAACAACACTAAAGATTATAGGCTTCAGTATATAAAGTATTTACCAAAAACTCAATATTTTTGTAGGGGTTAGCCCATAGATTTTGAGAAAATTTCAAAAAATATGACAATATTGTTTTAATGCCTAGTTGCATCCTGCACTAACATATGATGATGTTCAAAGAGGTTTGGAGCCTTTGTCGTCTCCGTTTATCAAGAAAATAATAATTTTATAGTGGTTATTCCATCGATTTAGGGAGTATTATGAAGTTTTATTAAATTATTTGATAAAAACAATTGAACGATGCTCATTTACCATGAAAAAGAGTTTAGCATACATTAATACAAATGTAGAATATGGTAGAAATTTTAAAACAACACTAAAGATTATAGGCTTCAGTATATAAAGTATTTACCAAAAACTCAATATTTTTGTAGGGGTTAGCCCATAGATTTTGAGAAAATTTCAAAAAATATGACAATATTGTTTTAATGCCTAGTTGCATCCTGCACTAACATATGATGATGTTCAAAGAGGTTTGGAGCCTTTGTCGTCTCCGTTTATCAAGAAAATAATAATTTTATAGTGGTTATTCCATCGATTTAGGGAGTATTATGAAGTTTTATTAAATTATTTGATAAAAACAATTGAACGATGCTCATTTACCATGAAAAAGAGTTTAGCATACATTAATACAAATGTAGAATATGGTAGAAATTTTAAAACAACACTAAAGATTATAGGCTTCAGTATATAAAGTATTTACCAAAAACTCAATATTTTTGTAGGGGTTAGCCCATAGATTTTGAGAAAATTTCAAAAAATATGACAATATTGTTTTAATGCCTAGTTGCATCCTGCACTAACATATGATGATGTTCAAAGAGGTTTGGAGCCTTTGTCGTCTCCGTTTATCAAGAAAATAATAATTTTATAGTGGTTATTCCATCGATTTAGGGAGTATTATGAAGTTTTATTAAATTATTTGATAAAAACAATTGAACGATGCTCATTTACCATGAAAAAGAGTTTAGCATACATTAATACAAATGTAGAATATGGTAGAAATTTTAAAACAACACTAAAGATTATAGGCTTCAGTATATAAAGTATTTACCAAAAACTCAATATTTTTGTAGGGGTTAGCCCATAGATTTTGAGAAAATTTCAAAAATATGACAATATTGTTTTAATGCCTAGTTGCATCCTGCACTAACATATGATGATGTTCAAAGAGGTTTGGAGCCTTTGTCGTCTCCGTTTATCAAGAAAATAATAATTTTATAGTGGTTATTCCATCGATTTAGGGAGTATTATGAAGTTTTATTAAATTATTTGATAAAAACAATTGAACGATGCTCATTTACCATGAAAAAGAGTTTAGCATACATTAATACAAATGTAGAATATGGTAGAAATTTTAAAACAACACTAAAGATTATAGGCTTCAGTATATAAAGTATTTACCAAAACTCAATATTTTTGTAGGGGTTAGCCCATAGATTTTGAGAAAATTTCAAAAAATATGACAATATTGTTTTAATGCCTAGTTGCATCCTGCACTAACATATGATGATGTTCAAAGAGGTTTGGAGCCTTTGTCGTCTCCGTTTATCAAGAAAATAATAATTTTATAGTGGTTATTCCATCGATTTAGGGAGTATTATGAAGTTTTATTAAATTATTTGATAAAAACAATTGAACGATGCTCATTTACCATGAAAAAGAGTTTAGCATACATTAATACAAATGTAGAATATGGTAGAAATTTTAAAACAACACTAAAGATTATAGGCTTCAGTATATAAAGTATTTACCAAAAACTCAATATTTTTGTAGGGGTTAGCCCATAGATTTTGAGAAAATTTCAAAAAATATGACAATATTGTTTTAATGCCTAGTTGCATCCTGCACTAACATATGATGATGTTCAAAGAGGTTTGGAGCCTTTGTCGTCTCCGTTTATCAAGAAAATAATAATTTTATAGTGGTTATTCCATCGATTTAGGGAGTATTATGAAGTTTTATTAAATTATTTGATAAAAACAATTGAACGATGCTCATTTACCATGAAAAAGAGTTTAGCATACATTAATACAAATGTAGAATATGGTAGAAATTTTAAAACAACACTAAAGATTATAGGCTTCAGTATATAAAGTATTTACCAAAAACTCATATTTTTGTAGGGGTTAGCCCATAGATTTTGAGAAAATTTCAAAAAATATGACAATATTGTTTTAATGCCTAGTTGCATCCTGCACTAACATATGATGATGTTCAAAGAGGTTTGGAGCCTTTGTCGTCTCCGTTTATCAAGAAAATAATAATTTTATAGTGGTTATTCCATCGATTTAGGAGTATTATGATTAAATTATTTGATAAAACTTGAACGATGCTCATTTACCATGAAAAAGAGTTTAGCATACATTAATACAAATGTAGAATATGGTAGAAATTTTAAAACAACACTAAAGATTATAGGCTTCAGTATATAAAGTATTTACCAAAACTCAATATTTTTGTAGGGGTTAGCCCATAGATTTTGAGAAAATTTCAAAAAATAACAATATTGTTTAATGCCTAGTTGCATCCTGCACTAACATATGATGATGTTCAAAGAGGTTTGGAGCCTTTGTCGTCTCCGTTTATCAAGAAAATAATAATTTTATAGTGGTTATTCCATCGATTTAGGGAGTATTATGAAGTTTTATTAAATTATTTGATAAAAACATTGAACGATGCTCATTTACCATGAAAAAGAGTTTAGCATACATTAATACAAATGTAGAATATGGTAGAAATTTTAAAACAACACTAAAGATTATAGGCTTCAGTATATAAAGTATTTACCAAAACTCAATATTTTGTAGGGGTTAGCCCATAGATTTTGAGAAAATTTCAAAAAATATGACAATATTGTTTTAATGCCTAGTTGCATCCTGCACTAACATATGATGATGTTCAAAGAGGTTTGGAGCCTTTGTCGTCTCCGTTTATCAAGAAATAATAATTTATAGTGGTTATTCCATCGATTTAGGGAGTATTATGAAGTTTTATTAAATTAATTGATAAAACAATTGAACGATGCTCATTTACCATGAAAAAGAGTTTAGCATACATTAATACAAATGTAGAATATGGTAGAAATTTTAAAACAACACTAAAGATTATAGGCTTCAGTATATAAAGTATTTACCAAAACTCAATATTTTTGTAGGGGTTAGCCCATAGATTTTGAGAAATTTCAAAAATATGACAATATTGTTTTAATGCCTAGTTGCATCCTGCACTAACATATGATGATGTTCAAAGAGGTTTGGAGCCTTTGTCGTCTCCGTTTATCAAGAAATAATAATTTTATAGTGGTTATTCCATCGATTTAGGGAGTATTATGAAGTTTTATTAATTATTTGATAAAAACAATTGAACGATGCTCATTTACCATGAAAAAGAGTTTAGCATACATTAATACAAATGTAGAATATGGTAGAAATTTTAAACAACACTAAAGATTATAGGCTTCAGTATATAAAGTATTTACCAAAAACTCAATTTTTGTAGGGGTTAGCCCATAGATTTTGAGAAAATTTCAAAAAATATGACAATATTGTTTTAATGCCTAGTTGCATCCTGCACTAACATATGATGATGTTCAAAGAGGTTTGGAGCCTTTGTCGTCTCCGTTTATCAAGAAAATAATAATTTATAGTGGTTATTCCATCGATTTAGGGAGTATTATGAAGTTTTATATTATTTGATAAAAACAATTGAACGATGCTCATTTACCATGAAAAAGAGTTTAGCATACATTAATACAAATGTAGAATATGGTAGAAATTTTAAAACAACACTAAAGATTATAGGCTTCAGTATATAAAGTATTTACCAAAAACTCAATATTTTTGTAGGGGTTAGCCATAGATTTGAGAAAAATTTCAAAAATATGACAATATTGTTTTAATGCCTAGTTGCATCCTGCACTAACATATGATGATGTTCAAAGAGGTTTGGAGCCTTTGTTGTCTCCGTTTATCAAGAAATAATAATTTTATAGTGGTTATTCCATCGATTTAGGGAGTATTATGAAGTTTTATTAAATTATTTGATAAAAACAATTGAACGATGCTCATTTACCATGAAAAGAGTTTAGCATACATTAATACAAATGTAGAATATGGTAGAAATTTTAAAACAACACTAAAGATTATAGGCTTCAGTATATAAAGTATTTACCAAAAACTCAATATTTTTGTAGGGGTTAGCCCATAGATTTTGAGAAATTTCAAAAAATATGACAATAGTTTAATGCCTAGTTGCATCCTGCACTAACATATGATGATGTTCAAAGAGGTTTGGAGCCTTTGTCGTCTCCGTTTATCAAGAAAATAATAATTTATATAGTGGTTATTCCATCGATTTAGGGAGTATTATGAAGTTTTATTAATTATTTGATAAAAACAATTGAACGATGCTCATTTACCATGAAAAAGAGTTTAGCATACATTAATACAAATGTAGAATATGGTAGAATTTTAAACAACACTAAAGATTATAGGCTTCAGTATATAAAGTATTTACCAAAACTCAATATTTTTGTAGGGGTTAGCCCATAGATTTTGAGAAATTTCAAAAAATATGACAATATTGTTTTAATGCCTAGTTGCATCCTGCACTAACATATGATGATGTTCAAAGAGGTTTGGAGCCTTTGTCGTCTCCGTTTATCAAGAAAATAATAATTTTATAGTGGTTATTCCATCGATTTAGGGAGTATTATGAAGTTTTACTAAATTATTTGATAAAAACATTGAACGATGCTCATTTACCATGAAAAAGAGTTTAGCATACATTAATACAAATGTAGAATATGGTAGAAATTTTAAACAACACTAAAGATTATAGGCTTCAGTATATAAAGTATTTACCAAAAACTCAAATTTTTGTAGGGGTTAGCCCATAGATTTTGAGAAAATTTCAAAAAATATGACAATATTGTTTTAATGCCTAGTTGCATCCTGCACTAACATATGATGATGTTCAAAGAGGTTTGGAGCCTTTGTCGTCTCCGTTTATCAAGAAAATAATAATTTTATAGTGGTTATTCCATCGATTTAGGAGTATTATGAAGTTTTATTAAATTATTGATAAAACAATTGAACGATGCTCATTTACCATGAAAAAGAGTTTAGCATACATTAATACAAATGTAGAATATGGTAGAAATTTTAAAACAACACTAAAGATTATAGGCTTCAGTATATAAAGTATTTACCAAAACTCAATATTTTTGTAGGGTTTAGCCCATAGATTTTGAGAAAATTTCAAAAATATGACAATATTGTTTTAATGCCTAGTTGCATCCTGCACTAACATATGATGATGTTCAAAGAGGTTTGGAGCCTTTGTCGTCTCCGTTTATCAAGAAAATAATAATTTATAGTGGTTATTCCATCGATTTAGGGAGTATTATGAAGTTTATTAAATTATTGATAAAAACAATTGAACGATGCTCATTTACCATGAAAAGAGTTTAGCATACATTAATACAAATGTAGAATATGGTAGAAATTTTAAAACAACACTAAAGATTATAGGCTTCAGTATATAAAGTATTTACCAAAAACTCAATATTTTTGTAGGGTTAGCCCATAGATTTTGAGAATTTCAAAAAATATGACAATATTGTTTTAATGCCTAGTTGCATCCTGCACTAACATATGATGATGTTCAAAGAGGTTTGGAGCCTTTGTCGTCTCCGTTTATCAAAAAAATAATAATTTTATAGTGGTTATTCCATCGATTTAGGGAGTATATGAAGTTTATTAATTATTTGATAAACTTGAACGATGCTCTCATTTACCATGAAAAAGAGTTTAGCATTATTATAAAATGTAGAATAGGTAGAAATTTTAAAAACAACACTAAGATTATAGCTTCAGTATATAAAGTATTTACCAAAAACTCAACATTTTTGTAGGGTTAA